>NW_007064539.1:5902-6529 GCF_000164805.1 Carlito syrichta | reverse complement strand
CGCGCGGGCGAGGGCAGCGGGCGCCGCGGGGGCCGACTGGGGGTCGAGCGCCCGGCTCGGAGGCCCCCGGCCAGGAGCCCGGAGCAGCCGGGCTCCCAGGGAGCCAGGACCGCCCCGAAGGCGGCGGGAGACTCAAGTCTGAACCTGGAGAACAACTTTGAGCTCGCGGGGTGGGGGCGGGGACGCCGATCCCCGCGGCTCCCGGCTGTGTTGAACCCGGAGCCGCCGGGGCCTCTTCCCCGGAGGAGGGAGCCGCCCCCGAGGGGCACGGTTCGTGCTCCCCGAGTGAGTCAGAGGGCGGGGGGGCGGCGAGCGCAGACGTCGACGGGGGCCGGGGGCCAGGGGGACTGTTTGTCCTCCTGCTGGGAAACGCACAGGCGTGGGCAGCGCGCGCCCGCCGCCGGGGTCTTGGGGCCGCCCTCGCCGGCCCCACGCTGCCCCCTCCCCCTGCAAAGTTGGAGACCGGGCTGGGTCTCGGGGAGAGAGCTGTGCGCGTTGGGGGAAGGGGCGCTCTCGCGTCCGAGGGGCGCGCGGCAGGGCGGCTGGGCGTGCTGGTCCCCGCGGGGGTCCGAGCGACGGACGCCCGGACTCCCGTCCCCTCTGCCGGCGGGGGGAGGGGGAGGCCCG
>NW_007064539.1:0-5676 GCF_000164805.1 Carlito syrichta | reverse complement strand
AGGCCTCCCGCAGAAGCGCCCGGGAGCGCCTCCTGGCGACCCAGCCAAAATCCTCGGCGCGCAGCCCGCCGGACCGGGCAGCCTACGGGCCTTCGGCAAAATATCTGCACACACGCCTGCACACACGCTCACGCAGACTCACGCGATGTCCAGGTTCAGAGCCAGACAGGCAGGATCACGCTCTGGACGCAGGCGCTCTCGTACACTCGCCGACACACAGCACCACTTTCCACCCAGCAAGTGTGTCCTCAGGATCGGCCGTGGGTACCCGGAGACGTCGTGGGGTCTGGGGTCTGGGGTTAGGAGACACGAACGTTGCAAGCCTCGTCCTGAGAGGAGCTCGGGGTCGCCAGGAAGGGAAAGCCTCGGAGACAGGAGGCGGGCAGGCGCTGGAGGCAGGCCCTGCTGCCGTAGAGAGGGCCGTGGGTCTCAGAAGAGGAAGACACCATCACATCTTGCCAAGGAGGTCTGGGAAATGCCACGCGGGGCGTGCGGTTGAGAGGGGTCTTTGAAAATGATGCTGGTGATGACCGTGATGGTGATGGCTCGTGTGTGCTGGGCACCTGCTCTGTGCTAAACATGGGACTAGACGATTTATCTGTTATATCATTCGGCACTCACAAAAAGCCTTGGGCATAGGTGGGACTGTCTCCATTTCACAGATGAGAAGCCACTGAGTCACTTGCTCAAGGTCACTTAGTAAGGGTGGAGCCAGGATTCAAACTGGCAAACAGTTCCAAGGCTGTGGGACATGCACAGGGGCTTTTGGAAGCAGAACGCGTTGGGGTCTGGCCAGAGCAGAGCCGTGAGTAAGGATGGCAGCCAAGCAGCAAGGCGGCACCTGCGAGGCTGAGCACACTTGAAGGTCAGCACAAGGACTCCGATGGGCTTAACAAGGCCATGGGGAGCCATTGCAGTGTGTTTGCATGAGCTGATCTGCCCTTTGGGAAGATTAATGGGACGGCCCTGTGGAGGGTGAATGGGAGCTGGGGGGGAGGCCGTTAGAGGTTACGCACAAACCCACACCCTGAACTCAGGCTCTAGCAGCAACAGAGAGAGGAGGGTGGGGGGACAGGAAGCCTTATGCAACTACAGCTCCTGGGCTTCTCCCTCTGTGCCCCCAGCCCCATCGTACACACCCATTCCTCGTGCAGACTGTTGGCCAATGTCTACCTCTGCAGACGACTGAATGCTGTGACCCCAAGTGCAGGGACTCCCTTGTTCCCTGCCACAGTCCCAGCACCCAGAATGGTGTCTGGCAGAAAATTGCTGCTCAAAGAGTAATTGAGTGAGTGAATGAATGAATGAATGAATGAGTGAGTGGGACTACAGTTTTCCATTGAAGCGATTGGAACAAGGCAAGCTAGAGGAAAAGATGGCTGGGTGGGGGAAGCCGGGTTGGATTTGAGACTATCCATGTGGCAAGATCCAGCAGAGAGTTCCGTGTGCAGGCGGGGGCCGGGGAAGAAAGATCCGTGGCTGAAGAAGCCCACTGAACCAATATGGGACGGGGTGGGGTGGGGGAAGGAGGAATAGGAGGGGGGGACTTCGGTTGGAGAAGGTCTACACCCTAACAGAAGGAGTCAGCAGAGAAGAGAGAAAAGTAAGAGAAGACCATGGAACTGCTGTGTCATGGGGTTCAGGAGGAGATTCCAGAAGTCTGGAGAAGGTGGGGCAGGGAGTCCTCATAGGCATCTGATGCATCAGAGGGACAGGAGAGGGGGCCATGAAGACCCTCCCAGGTCCGGCAGCGTGGAGGCCCCACTCTGATTCAGGCAGCTTTGGGGGCTGTGTGGGGTCTCTGGTTTCAGAATGGTAGGACCCAATGGGAGCGGAAGATGGAAGGTGCCATGGGGAGACCCCTTCCTCACAAAGTGAGAGGGGGGAATTGGGGGAAACATGGGATAAGGAAGTGGCTTGAGGCGGGAGGGGCGAAGAGCAACTGTGGCGGGGAGACTGAAGGTGTGAGGGAGAGGGAGGGATGAGTGGACGGAAGGAGGTGGAGAGAGAAAGTCCTTGCCTTCAGCCAGAAGGAGGGGGTGTCTTCCTCAGGATCCAGGAGGACAGGTGACAGGAACTCCCACTAGCTGTCCTGCCGGTTTTGATCATTATAACCACACTCGCCAAGCGCCCATCGTGTGCAAACCCATCCGTAGATCACTACCCAAGTTTCAAAGTGGTGTTATAATCCTCAGGGTATAGAGAGGACCGAGTAGCAAAGAGGCCAGGCTCATTGCCATCACACAGTCATGAACTGGCAGCCTCAGGATCTGAGGCGGGTGCGCCTGAGCCCACCACAGGACCTGGGAAGGAAACCACCTGCTGAGAGGGAGGGGCTGCAGTAGCTTGGACCTTGAAAGATGGAGACTTGGGTGAGGAAGTCTAGACAGTGAACAAGAGACTGCCCAGCAGTGAGAGGGCTGCAGATTAAGCAGCTCTCAGGATCCTGGGGAAATAATCCCTGCAGGCCAAAGAGAAGCCACCTTGAGCAACGGGTATGATGTGTGGCAAAGACTCAGCCTGGAGGGCAGGGACTTTGCAGACTGGGGGAGGGGTGGCCTCAGTGATGGATGTCACGAGTGAACGCGTGGAAGCAGAGGTGGCCGGAGATGGTGACAGACAGGTGGTGTGTTGAGTTTGAGTGATGCCCACAGACACCCAGGGGGAGGTGTCCAGGAGAAAGCCAACTGATTTCTTGACTTATGTATTGCTTATTTCCCTGCATGAGTGCACACACTCACACACACCTGCATGAGGACAAGGCCCTGTCCTGTTGACTGTTCTATCCCCAGTGCCTAACACATCAACTGGCATATAGTAGGTACTCAATTAATACTTGCTGCAAGGGCACAGGGAGGAGGACTAGCTATTATCAGTGTCCATGGTTATTAAAACCCCTAAAATGCATGAGCTCCCCCCAGGGGAAAGTTAGAAAACGGAGGTAGGGGCTGAGGTCAAAGTCCTTGTATAAGAGACAAGAAGAGCTAGTAGAGGAAAGAGGGGGAGGGGAGGGGACAGGAGGAAAGAGAGGAGGAGAAGGGGGGAGAGGAGGGGGGGAGGAGTAGAGGAGAGGGAGCAGGAGGAGAAGGGGGGAGGGAAGGACTGAGTCCCAGAACCAAGAGAGCAGCGGTCTGCAGGTCTAGCGACAGTGCGCAGTTCGATGCTGCAGCAGAGGCCCTGGAATGGCCGGGAAGGGCAGCCAGTGCCGGGGAGAGCTTTGCCAGAGTCACCAGCAGACTAGGGACAAGGCAAGATTTGAAGCCCACGTGCCTCGCCAACCAATTGGAAACATCTCAAATTAGTCTTGCGCCCCCACCACCAGCACCTGGCAATTCCTTGAGCTCCACGTAAACAGAGCAGGAGCCCAAGAGTTCCCGAAACCGCTTGATAATTACTTCCTCTTCTTAGAAGTGGAGTGTTTCCACAATGTCTTAAATCCAATGAAAGCATCTTAACTGAGCCGGGTAACCTTCAAACTCAGGATTCTGGGTCAGGCAGGTGGGTTCTTTCACGTTGCCTGGACAGCCTGTTCCTTCTTAACTTGTCCCCAGGAACAGGTTGCCTGCAGTGGCTGGCGCCCAACAAGCTCCCACCACAGACTAGGCACTCCACCAGCATCTCTTCTCCTTCAAACATCCACACAAGGGTGGCCTTGACGTCCCTGTCTTGCAGGCATGAGGGTGGCCTTGACATGCCCCATCCTGCAGGGAACAAACTGAAGCTCTCCCGGGACCCACAGCCAGTCTGGGAGTCAGGATTTGAATCAAGTGGGTCCAACGCCAAGGCCCCTGTTCTTTTTTTGTTTTGTTTTGTTGGTTTTCGCTACATCATGACTTCCTCTCCCCAAAATGACCTTATCAGATGGTCTGATCAAGTAGATAAGCTCTTGGGACCCATATTATGAAATAATTTCAGTCTGCTGATACGATTTCTCATTTTGAGAGAAATGAGGAGAATCCACCAGCAGTCAGTGACCTTGAACTCAACCTGGTTGCAATATCCGGTCTGTCGCCTCTGCCACCATTTCCCAGGACCCCCTTTTCTTCCCAGCAAATCACAGAGGCCTCCAGGCTATGTGGCATAAAAGGCCTTGGTACTAGCCACCTCAGCACTTCAGAAGACCCGTGGAAGCCCCCACTCACCCCAGAAAAGAAACTTGTGGTGGTTTGTCTGAAGAGCGAGTAAAACTGAAGGTCGGGAATGAAAAGGAAGCATCGGGGTTCAGATTCTCGGGGATGGGGAGACGTGGTGAGACGGAGGAAGAGGATGAAGCCTCGAGGTCCTGCACCCCTCCCCACCCTACCCCTATCCTTGGAAGATTTCCACATTCACATATTTGGCATATGGAGATTCCCATTAACATTTTATTTAAAGAAAATCTTCAGAGACAAAAATTAAAGTTAAAAATAAATAAACAAAATTCAAAACAAAACAAAACCAAAATATGGTGATCAGGGAGGGGAAAGAGTCCTAGCGTGAGCCGAGTGTCACACACCGGGCAGTTTAAATAAAGGCCCTAAGCCTCCTGAAAGATTGCCATGTGTCCATGTCCCCATATGTAATTCAAAATTAAAGTCAATATTTAGCTATAAAACACAAAGCTTATACACATGCTGCAATAAAAGCAGTATATTTCTCCGTTTGCCTCATTTCAAAAGTCTGAACATGTTTACGCAAGCTGGCTGTTCTCATCTTTCACACACCTCTGATGAGCCAGCCAGGAGCACACGCTGGTCATTTGATGGGTAGATCCCGTGGCCGGGTCTGGACCTGCTCCAGGCTCCACAGGAGCCCCGGGAAAGGTGGCCTTGTTATTTCTCTCTTACAGAGGAGGAAACTGGGGGCTCAGAGGCCTAGTACCTTGCTGAAGGTCACATGGCAAATTAGGAATGAGGGCGGCCTTAGAGCCCAGGTCTGACTGACTCTGGGTTCCAGGCTCTTCCCAAAACTCCTCTTCAGACAAATTCGAACAATAGGGCCAAGATGAAGAGCCTGAAATAGGGATCAAAGAGCTTTCGAAAGCTGTCCGGCCGCGCAAGTGTAAATACTCTCCCTGGCTACGAGGTTGCTGGGTCTTGGCCTCAGACTGATGGGCGCCCAGTGTCTGACCCAGGGTGAGGTCGGCGTCTGCCTAGCCCCACCATCCTGTAGGCCTCTCCCACCTGACCCCCAGCTCCTCTTCTGCAGGTTGGCACATCTCCCCGAGCCAGGCCAGCCCGGAGCGCTGCATGCCAATTTGGCCGTGGGCTAGTGCACGCTAAGCAGAGCCGGAAGCATGGACTTCGTCATGAAGCAGGCCCTGGGAGGTGAGGCCGGAGCCCGGCGCGCGCGTTCTCCACCGGGCCCCACCCTGGAGGGAGGGGCCTCAGCTGGCCGAGCCACGCCCTCCCAGGCCCCGCCCCAAGGTCCCCGCCCTCTCCCCTATCAGCCCCACCTCCAGGTGGCCCCGCCCTCTCCCTCCTCACAGGCCCCGCCCTGCCCGCACATGGCCCCGGCCTCTCTTGCTCCGCCCCCAGACTGTCCCAACTCTCTCCCTCCTCGGCCCCGCTCCGGATGACCCTGCCCTCTCCCTCCTCAGCCCCACCCCCAGGTGGCCCCACCCTCTCCCTCCTCAGCCCCGCCCTCTCCCTCCTTAGCCCTGTCCCCGATGATCCCACCCTCTCCCTTCTCAGCCCC
>NW_007064538.1:63153-103262 GCF_000164805.1 Carlito syrichta | reverse complement strand
GGCCCTCTGTATCTTTTTTAATTTTTGATAGCTTAAATGGTATGTGTCTGAAATTAGGATCGCGACTCCTCCTTTCTTTTGTGTTCCATTCGCCTGAAAATTTGTTTCCCATCCTCTTACTTTGAGTCTGTGTATGTCCTTTCTAGTGAGATGGGTCTCTTGAAGGCAGTATATTGTTGCCTGGTGATATTTTATCCATTTTGTCATTCTATGTCTTTTCAGTGGTGCGTTTAGTCCATTCACATTCAGACTAATTATTGAAATGTGAGAGTTCGTCCCTATCATGGAGTTCTTATTGAGTTATTGTTCTTCCGCTTGGTTTTTTCTTTTTTCTTTTTCTTTTTTTTTTTTGTCTTCTTTTGCTTTTGGGGTTGGTTCGTGTATATTTTATTCTTTTCCCTGTTACTCTTGTGAAGAACGTTGTTCTTTTTTCCTTTTCTTCTGTGTTTAGTACTTTCTTAAGTGTTTCATGTAGAGATGGTTTTGTGGCTGCATAAGTTCTTCGGGATTGGATATCTGGGAAAGATTTTAATTCTCCCTCACTGATGAAGCTTAGCTTGGCTGGGTAGGTTATTCTTGGTTGAAATTGTTTATCCTTTAGGACTTTGAAGATAGGGCTCCAAGCTCTCCTAGCCTGCAGGGTTTCTGCAGATAAATCTGCTGCTATTCTGATTGGTCTTCCATGGTGGGTGATCTGGCCTTTTTCTCTTGCTGCCTTTAGGATTTTTTCTTTTGTGCCTACTTTATTTAGGCGAATTATTATGTGTCTAGGAGTTGGTCTTCTCATTTGTTGTCTTGCGGGGGTTCTCTGAATCTCGTGTGTTTGAATTTTTGTATCACTGATTAGATAAGGGAAATTTTCTTGAATGATCTCGTGGAAAGTTTGTTCCAATGTGGTCTCTGTTTCTCTTTCTGCCTCAGGGAGTCCGATTATTCTTAGGTTAGGCCTCTTGAGGTAGTCACTCATCTCTTGAAGGTTTTGTTCTGTCTTTTTTAGCTTATTTTCTGTGTTTTTAAGAGTTTGGGTTATTTCTATATTTTGGTCCTCAAGCTGTGAGATTCTTTCTTCTGCTTGGGTAATTCTGCTTTCCATGCTTATCAATTTGTTATTTATTTCATTCACAGTATTCTTTATTACTGTTATCTCAGATATCAGCTCCTTCCTAGTTTCTTCTTGTGTCTCCTCAATTCTTTTTAATCTCTCCATTATTGTTTTGATATCTACATTTGCATTTTGTGACCCTTCATTCTGGGGACTTTTCATTGTTTGTATTCCAAAGTCAGTTTTCTCAGTGTCTGCTCTCCCAGGCGTCTGGGAGAGACCCATACTCTTCTTTTGGTTTTTCTTCATTTCTGTAGATTTTTCTCCCTTTACCCCTTTCCCTCCCCCTTTTCAATTCTGTTTTTGAGGGAAGGTGGGGTTGCTTTTATTTCTCTTCTGCAATGACCTGTTCTTCCTTATGAGGGTCTTCTGGTTTTGTTCACTTTTCCCTCTGCTTTACAGTCTGTCTATTCAGCAGTTTGCAGTCTTGGTCCGTTCAGAGAATCTCACCAGTTCACCTATGCCATCGCCATCTTGCTCCGTCTCTCTGCAATTATTATATAGCTCACCTTGGGGAATACTGACTATGAGAGTCAAGGTTCTTGTTCCCTGATGTTTGTTTGGTTTGGTTTGGTTTGGTTTGGTCATTGTGGTTGATTGTGGTATATGTTATATACAGTAAAATGCACAAATCCTAAATGAACAGCTTGTCTTTTTACATGTGCATACACCTATATAACTATCATTCAGATCAAAATAGAGAATTTTTGAATCACTCCAGAAAGACCTTTTATGCTTATTAGTCAGTAGTTTCCTTACCAGAGGTAATCACTTTTCTAACTTCTATCTCAATGCAATAGTTTTGTCTGTTCTTGAACTTCGTATGAATGGAATCACATTTTGTGACTATTTCCCCTCAAAATAATGTTAATGAAGCAGTTTCAACAAAGGCTGTCATTACTTAGATATTCACATACTAAACTTGCTGTATATTTCTGAGAAATAAATTAGCAGTGCTTTCTAATCTATTGTTTTATAGCATATGTATTACTTTGCAAATCATGATTATCTGATTGCTCTGCACATCATACCAATGAATATTTGCTGAGTGAATAAAAATTATTAGTTTCTAAATGCCAGAGGATCTTTGATGTGTCTGAGCCTAGAGGTTGCATTTCTACTCCTCTATTCCCAGGAAAAGAGCATGACTTTGAGTAGCCACTCAAAGAATATTCATCAAATGACTCAATCACTGACAAACTCAAATGACTTTTTACTATTCTTCCTAAGGTTTCTACATCTTGGTATTATAAAATATATATTTGTTGGGCAAAAAGTTACTGGTCCAATGAGCCTTTGAAATAAGAACTATGTTCAATGAAACAGATCAGGTCAGAGCACAGTGAGTACTGTCACCTTGGTCAATGTGATTGACTTTACTCTGACCAAGCTACATAGAGAGGGAATTAGAAAGGCAGCAACTTTAATATAAAGTACTGGATATCAGAGGGAATATAAGTTTAGCTTAACAGAAAGAACTTTGGACCACCGGTTGGACTGTGAGTACTTGCTGAGATTACACAATAGCCTGGCTGTCTGACCTCAAATCAACTGGTTTAACTGCTTAGTCTTTAGTTGGTCTCCTTCAAAAGCCACAGTCTCACAGCCATGTGATAATGATCAATAGAAATCTATGTTAGTTAATATAAAATAAACCTTAAATTTGAATTCAATTAGCATTTGAATATGCTTTTGCAATGTTATCTTGTAGCATGAGCTACAACTACTTTGTTACGTAGTTTGCTAGTGAAAATCCAGCGTTAACGTCTAAAGAATTTTAAGGATTTAAATGTTTTTGTTTCTGTTTCATTTTATGAAAACCAAGGAACAGCTTTAAAAATTTTGTAAATTAAATTTTTCTATTTTTTTAATCCACTGCTTTGAGTTTTAGCTCTTGGGAAATGTTCTTTAGTAAAATTATATGCTCTGCAGCATATGACCAATTGGACACATTTTAAGCTCAATAAAAAACAGCAAACTCTGCAGGACGTCCTCTGAGTCTTCTCTGGTGGAGACCATTGTATTGATGGTGCTCCCTAAGAAACCTGGTTGGATTTAATAAAATGTGGATTCAAAACATTAATTACAATGGGAAGGAGGGTCAAACCTAAGGAGTGGTTGTATTGGGATCAGTTTGCTATAAACTACATAGAGAGGTGAGTATCAATGCTCATGTGATGCTTTTGACTCATTGATAACAATTTTATAACTTAACTTTTATAACTTAACTTTGTTTTGTCTCCCCTCCCCCTCCCACTCCTGCCTCTTGCTCACAGCATGATCTGGCCCCGGAATATTTAGGAGAGAGAACCTGTATATGCTGCAAGCCATTTTTGTACTTACAGAAATGCAGAATACATAACATGACGTTTTGTCAGGGTTGACTCTGGAGTCCACCTCGGAGAGCTGGGAATGTCTCTTCTTTTTCTCTCCCTCTCAAATATCATTTCGGTATTTCTATTTCTAGCTTTCAGTGAATTTTACCCTGCTGAATTCAGATATAAACATTTTGTTATGCTTTGTCAAAATGGGATAATTAACATAGGGAAATGTAGGATATAATTTTTTTATTTCTTTTTGTTTTGTTTTTTTGAGTTGGCGTCTCGCTCTGTCACCCAGACTGGAATGCAGTGGCTGCTCCTGGCCACCGCAGCCTCGACCTGCTGGGCTATGGCGATCCTTCAGTCTCAGCCTTCCGAGTAGCTGGAATTACAGGCAAGCGCTACCACGCCCGGCTGATTTTTTTTTTTTATTTATTGTAAGAGATGAGGTCTCGCCAAGTTGCCCAGGCAGGTCTCGAACCGGCGGGCTCAGGCAATTCACTCACCTCAACCTCCCAAGGCACGGGATTACAGGCTGAGCCACCAAGCCTGGCTTTATTTCTTTTTAAATCCCAAGACTGTGCAATGCTGATTGCTCTATATGAGAGGAATCTCCTGATTGCTGGGTAACAGGTAAGGTGCCTTGGGTGAGGACAGCAGGAAATGCTTTTGCAGACCTCGTGGTAGACTTTTCTGTTTACTCATTCTTTGCTTCCCATGATTCCCACTGCTAAATACATTTCTTCAGTGGAGTGTTGGGTCACTTACAATTTGTTATACTCCTTTTCCTATATACAGCTTTCAGTCACTTGAAAGCACTAAAGAATGACTCATTCCACAACATCTTTGTTGTGTACAGTACCTAAGGGCAGTCCTGAAGCACACTGCTCTGGGTACCAGTGAGGAAGCATCTAGTACATCAAGGGTTTCCATCAAATGCTGCTCAGTATGGCCTGTTATACGGCCCTTTTCGGTAAGAATGAATGATGGTGACACTTCTGCTTTTCCTCTTATTTTTCATTGGCCTCATGGCCTACAATATAATGATGGGTTGGACAGGTAATACTGACATGTGATTGCACCTCATTGGCCTGTAATATGATGGTAGATCGGACAGGTAATATTGATATGTCACTGTATACCAGCTTTCTTTTTTGTTTAGCTTTTGAGAATATAAGATGTGTTTTGTATATTGAAATACCAAGGGTAAAGTTGGTTAAGTAAAAGGCAAACTTTATATCAAATATGCTGGCTGTGATAACCATGAAGATGGTTGACAAGTAGTTGGTTCTCTTTCATCTTTCAGGCAGAAGGTAGTATTCTATTTATTAAAGAAAATTAAAATAGAGATCAGGTCGGAAGAATCCGTGGGAAGACAAAGCCAGTTAGGCCTCACAAATGACCTTACTCTTGCTTAATTTAAAAACATAAGCAAAACTTAACTCGAACTATTTCCTATAAATATCTGTATTAAAAACAGAACATAAGCTCAAAATGTTATAAGCAGCCAACAAACTTATCATTATATAACCAGAAACTTTCCAGCAGGATAGACCAAATTAGACAACTTTGTAACCATAACAAATCAAGTATTTTCTTATTGTTATTTCTGCATTCATTCTAAAAGCCTTGCATAATGCTTTTTCAAGTCCTTGAAAAATTTCTGATTTGGTATTGTCAGATTCATTAATTGTCGTTTGCTCAAATAAACTCTTTAAAATTTTTTTGTGCCTCAGTTTACTTTTTAAACATAATTAATCACTCCTCTGATGTCAGTCGTGGCCAAGTGATTTTCTTCAGCCAACAAAATGCAAGTGCAATAAAGTGTGTTACTTCTAGACAGAAGCTTTAAATGTTGGTATGTGCTCACTATTGTCTCTTTTTCCTGCAAGAACAAGATGCAAAGTCTCAGATAGTGGCTGCTCTGTCCACCAGGGTGTTGAAAAGAAGATGGTGTAAAACATAGCTCTCAGGAACCCTCAATAGACATGTAGTGTGAGTGAAAATTCAGCCTTTGTTGGGCTAAACCTTTGAGATTTAGTTTCTTTGTTTTTTTATTTCTTTTAAAAATGTGGGGTACAATTCAGGGTTAGGTATACAAATGGTCATTACGCAGGTACACTTGTTGATAAGGTGTGCCCCTCTCTCCCCTGGCAGTTTCCCATTACTGTCAATCTCTTTCTTATAGTATTATAAGGTCCACTTAAGAGTGAGAACATTGGTATTCAGTTCTTTGTTTCTGTGATGGAGCACGCAGTATTATTGACTCTAAGTCCATCCAAGTTGTTGTGAAGTTCATAATTTTGTCCTTCTTTAATGCTGCATAATACTCCATTGTGTATACATACCACATTTTAAAAATTCGGTCCTCTTTCGATGGGCAGTACGATTGATTTCATGTTTTTGCTATTGTGAATAGCAATGAACATGTGTGTACAGGTATCTTTTTCATAGAGTGATTTGAGTTCCTCTGGGTATATACCCAGAGGAGGGATTACAGGGTCTTTTGGAATTTTGCTATTGTGAATAGCAATGAACATGTGTGTGCAGGTTTCTTTTTCACAGAGTGATTTGAGTTCCTCTGGGTGTATACCCAGAGGAGGGATTACAGGGTCTTATGGAAGGTTGATATTTAGATCTTTTAGGAATAGCCAAAATACTTTTCACAGAAGTTGTACTAGTTTTCACACCTACCAAGAGTGCAGAAGTGTTTCCTTTTCCCAGTATCCTCTCCAGTATCTGTTATTTTTTGAGTTATTGATGATGGCCATCCTGACTGGAGTTAGGTAGTATCTCAGTGTGGTTTTAATTTACATTTCTTTGATGACTAGTGAGGCTGAGCAATTTTCATGTATCTGATTGCTGCTTATTTGTCTTTTTTTGAGAAGTGTCTATTCATATCTTTAGCCTATTTTGTAATTGCACTGTTTGTTTTTTATTTTTAGTATGTTTGAGTTCCTTGTAGATCCTGGATGTTAGGCCTTTGTCAGATATACAGTTGGTAAATATTTTTTCCCAGTCTGTGAGCTGTCTTCCTGCTCTCTTGATAGTTTGTTTTGCTTTGCAGAAGCTTTTCAGTTTAATGAGGTCCCACTTGTCTATCTTATCTCTTATGACATGGGCACTTGGGATATTGATCAGGCATTGGTTGCCAGTTCCAATATTCATAAGGGTGTCTCCTGCATTTTTATGGTTCTTAAAGTTTGATGTTTTTTATTTAGGTCTTTGATCCATTTAGAGTCGATTTTTGTATATGGTGATAGGTAGAGGTCTTGTTTTAGTCTTCTGCATATAGTCAGCCAGTTTTCCCAGCACCATTTACTGAATAGATCTCCTCTCCCCAGTGGTTGTTGTTGGAGGATTTGTCAAATATGAGTTGGTTGAGAAATTGATGTTCTGCTTCTAGAATTTCTATCCTGTTCCACTGGCCTATATACTTGTTCTTATACCAATACCAAGCTTTTTGATTATTATAGCCTTATAATAAAGTTTAAAGTCTGGGAGTGTGATAACTCTTGCTTCATTTCTTCTGCTGAGGATTGTTTGGGCTATTTGTGGTCATTTATGTTTCCATAGGAATTTATGTATTGTCATTTTCAGGTCTGAGAAGTATGCTGCTGATAATTTAATGTGTATTGCATTAAATCTGTAGATTGTCTTGGGTAGGATAGACATCTTAACAATTTCAATGTATGAGCATAGAATATTTTCCCATTTGTTTGTATCATTTTGGATTTCTTTGAGCAGTGTTTTAAAGATTTTCCACTCCTGGTTAGGAAGATGCCTAGGTTTCTTTTTTTTTTTTTTTGGTGACTATTGTGAATGGGATTGTGCTAAATTCTCAAGATTCTAGCAAACCGAATCCAACAACACATCTCAAAAATCATCTGCCATGACCAAGTAGGCTTCATCCCCAGGATGCAGGGCTGGTTTCCTTGTTTTCATCACTTCAGTGCAATGATTATACACTTTCTCTTTTCTTCACTTACCTTCTCTAAATCCTAAGGAAAAAATGATGTGTGCCCAGATATTCAGATAGTTTATCTTATCATGGTTATTGACTTCAGGTATAAGTCCAGAACTTCCCCCACTGAAATTAAAGTCACTCATTAAGAACTACTTATTGAAGGAGTAGACCCCATTTACTGCATTCTGATAGTAACAATGGGATATTTTATAGGTGTTTCCCTCAAATTAGTTCTTCCTTTCCCTCTCACACAAAGGGAAATTTACTTTATTGAAGTAACTCTTAGAATGTCTTATGTAACATATCCAAACTGTAAAAGCAGAGGGAGATAACTTTTTTTGAACTTCATCAGTGCAAACGCACAAAAACCATTATTTTAATATGTGTATGACCAAATTTGTACATTCTATTATCTGTCTAGAATAAAATTAAATTTGTCCCTCTTAGGGGAGCAGCTGTCAAAAAGACTCATAAGAATTTCTTAATTTACTTTTACATATGGACTTTCAAATCCTCTATTAAATCTCCTGTCATTTTATGCAATAACAATCTGTTCATTGTCCCTCCAAAATAATGCAAGTCCTTTCCCCAGTATTTACCACAGTATCTCCTTTTTCCCAGTTGATTCTCAACTGACATTTCTCCAATAAAATATCATGTCCTCAGTTGAAACTATAAGAGAACAAGGAAGAACAACCAGTTCAATAAATATTCTAACTCATCTTTGTTTAGAAGCATCACTTTTGTTTGCACTGTCCAAGCACATGCAACACATATTGGATTGTGTAAAAGTGCACCTTCCATTTTCCTTAAAAAGCAGAATAAGTTCTCTTTTCTCCAATTCTTGTGACACCAAATATTGTATATTTATATAATCTTTAATGTATATGTATATAATCCAATCTTGTGATACCAAAGAGTAAATATAAGTATCCAGTGTCTTCTGAGTATCCTGAAAACTTGTACTTGATTTTAGATCTTTATGCTGTGGCTTGGTTATACTTTGCCTGTCTTTGAGGTAGATCAAGTATGCAAACCCAATCAATAATTCATGTTAACATCTGAAGGAATACCATTAACATCTGCTTGAGTTGGTGAAGGGATTAGGCATAGTAACTATGTTTTAACTGATCAATAGAATGGTGTCAGGGCCATTTCAATAAGGAGGAAGTTCTGTATTTTGGGTCCAATAGTGGAAGATTTAGCTAATACCATTCAGAGTATGTTCAAAAAGATCAGCTATGATTTGGCCCAGGATTACTTGTCAAACTTAAAGGGGATCATTTGAGGAGACCCAGCAAATATTGAGAGAGAGCCTTGACTTGCTTCCTGTTACATATATTTTATTGTTACTGACTGATTTACCCATTGCTTAATATATTAAACTCCATTTACTCTGAAAGATGGTGGAGATATCTCTATTTTCATCTATGAAGGATTAGCTGATTTGCTAAACAGTAGCTCTAAAATAGAACCCTCCAGAACCTCCCTCAGAGTAAGAGCAGAAGAATAAGAGTACACACTGAAAACTTTTGTGTGAGGACTTTTAGTAGTGATTGAGAAAATAAGATCTAGAGTCATAAGACCTGATTTCAATTTAGGGCATTTACTAACTGCATGACTTCAGATAGATAATGAGCCTCAACATCTTTATCTATAAAATGGGGATAGAATTGTGCCTAATTTGTAGAGCTATTTTGAAGATTACCTGACAAAATGCTTGTAAGGTGCTTAAGTGTCTGGCATCTATGAAGAATTCAATAAAAGTTTACTATAACTTTTTGTGTTAAGGTTATTTTATCTTTATCATGATGATAAAATAAAAGTCTAATACCAGAGCTGGATCTGCTCTTTAGCATCAAAACAAAGGATGAGACCTCTGATTCTTTATCTAAAGAGAAGAAGACCAGGGTAGGATCATATAAAGAATCATGTTAATAAAATATTGTGTAATCTTAAGCAATAAAGTAAATAATCCACCAAAAATAATGTAAGGAATTGCACATTAATAAAAACATGATCAAGCATAAGCATGGTCATTGCGAGATGAAGTCAGGTATGTGGGGGTGAGAGGAGCTTTTGAAGATGGGAAATTCTTAAGTTAAGAAAATGTCATAAACATAAATAAAAATTAATAAAGGGTAAAGGCTATATATGCTTAACTTGGGAATACTGCTGATCTGCATGGCACAGAGGTGTGCGTGTGTATGTGTGTGTATGTGTGTGTGTGTGTGTTTGTATAAATATGTTGACAAAGAATTGTGATGTTAAAAAGTTTTCTCAAGTAACTGCGACAATTGCCTGTATAAAGTCTAATCTATTTAACTATGAATAATGCATAATTGTGCCCCTCACTTATGTGATATACATTTGTGTCTGCATGTTGGATGGGATATTTTCTTGAATAGTCTGTGGTTCTAAATTCTTTCCTTGCTGTTCATATGCTTGTCTCATTTAGACCATGTTACATATCTATTTTACATTGCACTGAAGCTAGAATACCAAAAGTGGCATTTGTGGCACAGATGAGGGCAAAAATAGTATGAATACAGGATTTGGATAAAATAAACTTTCAGAGAACAGATGAACACTACGGTAATAATATGAATTAGAGGCACAGATATCTAGTCTCATCTCTCACATTCTTTCATGCAAAGTCCACTTTTACATTTGCATCTTTTTCTCACCCAGAGGGTACAAAAGGTTTACAGTTGAAATCACATGTTATCAAACTCAGGTCATTTCCTTTGAGTGAAAACCATAAGGGAAAGATGCTATCCTTTAAAACACATGTAATATTCTAGTAGATTACGTTTCAAAAAATGAATGCAACAAGAGCACTAAACCTACATGATCTTGCTAATGTGACCATTCCACTCAACCACTGAGAAAGGACATTTATTTTCCCTTTCCTTGAATTTGGGCTGGCTCTATGACTTGGTTTGACCAATAGAGTGCAACAAAAGTGAAGCTTTCAGTTTCTTCTGACCTGAACATTAAAGAATGTTTAAATCTTGGAACTCTCCTTCGTGGAATCCAGCCACCGTTCAAAGTGGAAGCCCAAACATCCATGTCAAGAAGATGGCATGGGGGAGAATAAAAGTTCCTAACTGAGACTCCAGTTGAGCTCCTTGCTGGTATTGTCCAGGTATATAAGTGAAGCCTTTTGGATTCTGTAGTCAAAACCGTTATCTGACTCATAAGAAACCCCAGATGACACTGCATGGAGCAGAGCTACCAGCTAAACCCAGTCTGAATTCCTAACTCTCAGAATTGTAAGGATAGTAAGTCTTATAACATAATATATATTATTTTATTTTGGTTTTATATATATACATATATATACATGTGTAAAACAAAATTTTCCATTTTAAACATTTTAAGTGTACAATTTAGTGGCATTAATTATATTCACAATGTTGTCCAACTATTACTAATGTCTACTTCAAATCATTTCAAACAAGAACTCTGTACCCATTAAACAATAACTCCATATTACCCTTTCGCCCCAGCCCCGGTTTCTACCACTATAAAATTTTCTAAATATTTCTTGTAAGTGAAATCATACAATATCTGTCTTATTGTTTTTAGCTTATTTTACTTAACGTGGTGTTTTCGAGTTTCCTCCATGTGGTAGCAAGTGTCAAAATTTCGCTCTTTTATGGATGAATTACATTCCATAATATACATATACACCACATTTTGTTTATCCATTTATCTGTTGATGGACTTGTTCATTTTTTCCAGCTTTTGGCTATTGTGAATAATGTTGCAATGAATATTTATATACAAGTATCTTTTTTGAGTCTCTGTTTTCATTTGTTTTGGGTATATACCTAGGAGTGGAATTAGTAGGCCACATGGAAATCCAATGTTTAACTTCTTGAGAAACTGCCAGAGAGTTTTCCATTGTAACTTCACCATTTTTATTCTCACTAAGCCATTAATTTTTAGAGTGATTTGTTCTTCCAAAATAAGGGAAACAAGTACCATATTTATCAAGATTGCTGTTATCTTAGATCTTGAGGAGGCCATAAAAATCTCATCATTAGAGAAAGAAAAAAGTTTCAAAAGTTTTCCAACCAAATGAGAGATTTTTTTTTAAGATGTAGGGTACAATTCAGGCTTAGGTACACAAATGGTCATTGTGTGGGTAAAGTTTGGGCATCACTTTAGTCCCCATTTCACCTGGTTGGAGATCAGGTACCCTTATTGATCAGATGTGCCTCCCCTCGCTGCCCTGGCAGTTTCCCTATGCTGCCAATCCCTTTCTTATAGTATTATGATAAATGTTCAGGGTCCATTTATGAATGAGAAAATGTGGTACTCAGTTCTTTGTTTCTGTGATAGATCACTCAGTATTATAGAAGCTAAGTACATCCAAGTTGCTTCAAAGTTTACAAATATGTCCTTCTAAAGAAGGACATAAATGACTGCACAACATACCATCGTGTATGTACAGTACGTTTTTTAAATTCAGTCCTCTTTCAATGGGCAGCATGATTGGTTCCATGTTTTTGCTACTGTGAATAATGCTGCAATAAACATGTGTGTGCAGGTATCTTTTTCACAGTGATTTGAGTACCTCCGGGTATATTCCCAAAAGATGGATTGCAGGGTTGTATGGAAGGTCGATGTTTAGATCTTTGAGGAATTGCCAAACTGTTTTCCACAGAGGATGTACTGGTTTTCACTCCCACCAACAGTGTAGAAGTGTTCCCTGTTCTCCACATCCTCTTCAGCATCTGTTGCTTTTTGATTTATTTGTGAAGGTCATCCTGGCTGGAGCAAGGTGGTATCTCAGGGTGGTTTTAATTTGCATACCTTTGATGATTAGTGAGGCTGAACATTTTTTCATGTATCTGTTGGCATCTCGTGTGTCTTCTTTTTGAGAAATGTCTATTCATATCTTCTGCCCACTTTGTAATAAGGCTGTTTGTTTTTTCTTTTTGGCATGCATGAATTCCCTGTAGATCCTGGATGTTAGGCCTTTGTCAGATATACAATTGGCAAATATTTTTTCCCATTCTGTGGGCTGTATCATCGCTCTCTTGATGCTTTCATTTGTTTTGCAGAAGGTTTTCAGTTTGATGAGGTCCTACTTGTCTATCTTATCTCTTATGGCATGACCATTTGGGGTTTAGATCAGAAAATGGTTGCCAGTTCCATTTTCCATAAGGGTGTCTCCTGCATTTTCCTAAAGTTCTTCTAGTTTGAGGCTTTACATCGATCCATTTAGAGTTGATTTCTGTGTATGGTGATAGGTAGATACCTTGTTTCAATCTTCTGCATGTGGTCAGTCAGTTTCCCCTGCACCATTTACTGAATAACTTCACCTCTCCCCAATGGTTGTTAGTGAAGGCTTTGTTGAAGATGAGTTGGTTGAGAAATTGAGGTTTTGCTTCTGAAACCTCTATCCTGTTCCACTGGTTTATATGCTTGTTCTTGTACCAATACCATACTGTTTTGATTATTGTAAACTTATAATAAAATTTGAAGTCTGGAAGTGTGATACCTCCCAATTTGTTTCTTTTCTGAGGAATGTTTTGGTTATTCATGGTCATTTATGTTTCCATATGGCTTTCTATCTAAGAGATTTTTATAGAAAGTTTCTCCAGCTGTCTGAAAGGTCCAAACCCTAGTAGAACATTTAGAGTTTTATCCAGTACCTCTGAGAACACATAAAAATATATATATATATATATACTCATATAGAAAGTCATATGAAAAGATAAATGACTACAAATAGCCAAAACATTCTTCAGCAAAAGAAACAAAGCAGGAGGTATCACACTTCCAAACTTTAAACTTTATTATAAGGCTACAATATATATACTGGAGGGGAACCCCCCAAATAAATTTTTTTGGAGGAAGGGCTCTATGTCGTACAGGGTCCCATCCCCCATTCTCCTCAGGTTAGTGTTCTAGGAGTACGTCAGCATCAGTAATACGGTTATAACAGCTAGCGTTGTTGTAAGAGGCTGTGTTTGATCTCAGTGATTTTTTTTTTTGAGATACTTTTAATGCATTTGCTCATTTCATGATGGGTAATTTACAAGCTCACCTTCCCATGCTACTCTGAGTGTTCAGCAGTTTTTGACCCAAAACGCACGACCCCTGTGCCCCACCTTCCCTATTCACCTGATCTTGCCCCGAGTGGCTTTTTTGTGTTTGTTTCCCCAGATGAAAAAAGTCCTCAAAGGGAAATGTCTTGCCAGTGTGGAAGAAATGAACTAAATAATGCCAGAGCACTAAAAGGCATCCAAATTAACAAATTCAAGAACTGTTTTGAGCAGTGGGAAAAGCATCTCGATAGATGCCTTGTATCAAATGGAGAGTACATGGAAGGCAGCTGAAATTTAAACATGTAAGAATAAATACACTTTTTTTTACAAATACTCCATTTGGGGGGTACCTCTCGTGTGTGTGTGCGCGTGTGTGTCTGTGTGTGTGTATGTGCATATATATATATATATACCTCATTTGTATACTATGTCCACTGTCTGTAGTTCAGTTTATCTAAGTAGTACACAATGGACTTATTAAGCTACTATCTGGTACTAAATTTACCCTTGTGGTGTTTGATATACTGCATAAATCTTTCTTTTGTTCTACTGCTCATCTAGTACTCTATTATCTTTACAGTTTCTCACATAGGAATTTCTTATTTTTTAATTTTTTTCATCAAAAATATTTTAAGTTTCTTTGCTTTAAGCAGAAGGAAGATAGGGAGAAGAAGAAGAAAAAGATAAATGATTAGTGTCATAAATATATTTTTCTCATTAATATAAAAAGATCTTTAAAAAGGTTAACAATGTATAATATGATACTCTTGAAAAGTCATAATACATATTATTGTATTACGTATCCAAGCATATTAAGTACTTAGAGAGCTCTGCAGGGAAAAAAACATTAACTTTATTTTTATTCATTGTTTACCAAAATTTACGTAAATAAGAAATTCTGTTTTCATAGATATTTGTGAACATGCCAGCGAACACAAATTTGCTCCTCTAGGATATGTCAGTACCAGGAATTTTCATTCTTTTCTTGAATTTTATCCCCAAAATATTCATGTTGGTTTATCACACAATCATAAACTGAACTTCATGAATGCTAATAACTGTGTGTTTCAACAGTATATATGATGTTTCTAGCAATATTAAGCACTAAACAGTATTCAAGCAAATTATGTAAATAAATACCTCCTAGGTTAGGGCAATCCACTTGCGGTATGCACATCCCTCAGCCGTTCTTGACTGGGGGGAAAGAAGGACAGGCATGTGTGTGGAGTGGGAGGGAACGTAGGGGGAGAGTGGATGGATGTATGGCAGTGAGTTAGAATAGCAGAGTTACTTCAAAGCACTCTGGTTTTAAACTTTTGCTGCGTATAGAATCACTTGGGGAGCTTTTCCGAATCCCCATGCTCAGGCAACATCCCAAACCAATTAAATCAGAAGCTCTGGCACAGGTAAGTGTGTGTTTTGAGACTCCCCAAGTAACCTTCATGTGCAGTCAAGGCTAACAACCACTTTTTGTAACGTGATTAGGATAATAGAAGAAATGTAGGGAAAGTCATATGCAAATATTGTAACTTAAGAAACTGAAATCAGATCCTGGTGTTGGACACCTAGGACATACATTTTATTATGATGATTATTATTGTTTTTACTAGTCTTTCATGTTAGACTTGTGGGGTACATGTGAGGATTTACTCCATAAGTAAAGTGCATGCAGGTGAGGTTTGTGCTTCTAGTGATCCCTCTCTCTCCCTGGTTGTAGACCCGGTACCCAGTGTGTGGTTGTATGTCCATTTTCCCTGTTCCTCCTTTCCTTCCCCACTCCCTGTTTTAGCAGCATCCAGCATCTGTTGTTCCCAACTTTGTGCTCATGTGTCCAGTGACCAAGACCAGCTTATGAGTGAGAACTTGTGGCATTTCTGGTTTCTGCGGTAGTTCTTTTAGAATGATGGTCACCAGTTACATCTATGTTGTTGCATAGAACAACATTTTATTCTTCTTTACGGCTGCATAATATTTCCATCATGTATCTGTACCACATTTTCTTTTTCCAGTCCAGTTTCATTGGATATCTGCGTTGGTTCCATGTTTTTCTATTATGAATAACGCTGCAATGAAGATATGTGTGCGAGTGTCGTTTTGGTAGAGCAATTTATGTTCCCCTGGGTATATTCCCAGAAGTGGAACTGCTGGATGGCATGGTAGCTCAATTCTTAGTTATTTGAGAAAACGCCATATTGCTTTCCACAAAGGTTGAACTAGGTTACATTCCCACCAACAGTGTACCTGCATTCCTTTTCTCGCCAACACCTGTTGCTTTTAACTTTTTAATGATAGCCATCCTTATCAGAGATACTAAGGACATTTTAGAGAGATTTTCTACCTGCCTGAATAATTCATGTTAGTGTTCATTAAATATTGGTTTCCTTATGATCCTTCTTCTCTGGAAGGCATTGGTAAACTCGATTAATCTCAATACTTTGGAAGCAAAATGTTGAGTCAGAGGTTCTTCAACTTTCTCATATGTCAGTTTCATTTGGGGAACTGTGTCAATTACTCGTTAAAATCAGAGGTGGCTTCCGTATTTTTATGCTTCTTTATACTCTTGATACTTTCAAGATAAGAAAGAAGGTAGAAATTTCAGGACAATAAAAGGCCTCTAAAAAAGTGAAAGGATTCTTCCTCTGTCACTTTATTATTTACTCCCAATATTATTACATTATGCTATATATTACCACATAAATTTCAGCTCTCTGTCTGTGAGATTTCATCTTTGACTTTAAAGTATCCACTTCAACTTATCATTTGGGAAAACAAAATAAAAGTTTTTATCACCAACTTGGTATTCTGCTTCATAGGGGAAAAGTGCTACGGTCTTTTTGAATTTTAGAAAAAATAATCAAAATCTTTCAAAAGACTATTTCTATTACAAACTGAGAAACATAATAATATTATGTCCTCTTAAACAGTAGTTTAGCTTCAATATAGTACATGTTAAATGTTACACAGAAGTTGTAAGATTAATTTTTAAAAGATTAATCAGACATTTAGCAACACCCAGAATTTTTATAGAAGTATCACTCCTACCTACCACCTGCCAATGTCAACATTCTGAAAATCAAACATGTAGTAGGAAATAGTGGTTAAGAAGGGCTCTTTAGAGTCCAACCACACAAATTCACTTCCTGTCTCTCTAAGTACTGGTTTTATAACTTTGGTAAAGATGCTAACTTTTCACCGCATGTGTTTCCCAACATATTAAATAGGGATAATAATAGTATCTATATCGTAGGGTTGTCATAACAATGGAAGAAGTTAATGTGTGTGTGTGTGTGTGTGTGTGTGTGTGTGTGTGTGTGTGTGTGTGTAATACTTAGAATAATATATGTTGAATAGCATATATTTAACAATTATAGCTATTATCACTGGACACTTGCATGTTCATTGGTTATAATAACCATTTTGAAAATGAAGATTTGTTGTACTTTTAGAAATTATGCCACAGATTTCTTAGGTTAGAGGGTGGTCCACAGAAGCCTTAGACCATCAAACTTGCCCCTGCCCCAATTCTCTATATATTCAAAGCCTCACAGGCTGCTAGGATGGGTCTGCGGGGGGGGGGTTCCCAGGGTGCAAATAGGGAGCAAACTATGGTCAGAGACTGTTACTCTCTTTGGGATGGTCTATTCAGGTCAGTCAACATACCTAGAACAGTTGTGAGTATTGAAATGATCAGCTTTAATGCCTGCCCATGTGCCTGGAGTGTTAACATTCATAGCTGTAAATAGATTGGTCAGTGTGTCCAGAGTATAAAGACTTCCTGAGAATTTTTTTTTATGTTGAATTGTTACCAGTCTGTAAAGTCAGCTTCAGATGTGGGTGAGTACTGGTCTGTGTGGCTTACCTAGTCATCTTTGAGTCTAAGATGATCATTCTGGCAACGATCATGCACTGAAGGAAGAGACTGGCTTCTCGGGCTGTTGCCCACACTTTCATATTTCTCCTGCAGCATTTTACAGGACGGGATGAATGTCTGCTCCTAAGGGTGACCATGGGCAGGGAGTGTGGGCCTGGGGCTCTGCCAAGACTGAGCCTCCCACACTCTAGTCATCACCTTCAGCCTCACTGCTTGTGTCCTAAGGAAATCAATTTTGCTCCTCTGAAACGTCAGCTCCATCCCCACTATTCCGGTAGGGAGTAGACAGAAAGGGAACTATTATACTGGCCCTGGCTGTGTCTGAGCAGAATAATATCTCTCACATAGTTTGGGAAATTGTTTTTTCACCAATATGCCTGGGACCTAAAAAAAAAAAAAAAAAAAAAAGAGAGAGAGAGAGAAGAAGAAGAAAGAAAAAAGTAAAACAAATTAAAGTTATCAAATAGGCAATTTTGCTAAAAGGAAGGCTAAAATAGTTCTTACTGTCCCTGAAAGCATTAATAGTGGTACCTGCGGCACCCATGAGGCTGTCCAGCAGGTTGTCACTGATCAGGGAAAATGATGTTGAATTATTCCACGCAATAATATGATTGATACAGCTCTTATTTGCCTTTTCTGCTTTTTTTCTTAACTCTGACATCTGTTATTTAAATAAATAGTTCTTAAAGATAAGCATAGTATTGTGCTATCATTTCCTTGTACATATTATAGGAGAGTCCTCGGGGGCACAGGAAACACTAGAGTATCCAGGCGGCAAGGAGAAAAAGAAAGACAAGACTGTTTGCTGTACACAAGGATATAAGACAAATGAATCAGATCATGTCTGGGAGTAAGGAACAGGTAGAAGTTTTCACTGGAAAGAAGGTGAGAGGCAGAGAGAAAGTCTGTGATCTCACACTGTGGAAAGATAAACTTCCTAGGTGACTGACATAATTAATCACTGAGAGACTCTTCCCTCACTTTATCTCAAAGTTGATTGAGCAATATTTTAACAATCATTAAAAAAATTTTAGTATTCATTAGCCATACAGTTTCAGAAATTATAACATTTTAGAGTATAATTGTCTGTTTAATGTAAATCTCTTTTTCCCTTTCTCGTTTTGTCCCAGTATATACATGGATGTGCATTCATGTACATATACTCATGTGTACATACATACAGAGCAGTGTTATGTCAGAAATTATGCAGGGTCTCCACAAAGGGGGAGACAATTTTACATCTCTCTGGTAGGATACTCTGTCTCTATATTTTAGGACTGTGTGCAATTCAAAATATCTAAAAAGGCCTGGACTGGGTTGGAGGAAGAATTTTCTCCAACATTCATGAGTTTTCCAGCAAATGACAAGTTGAATTAATGTTTGAGTGAATGAATACCCCATTAAGGTACTCATATTTCAGGAGAAATCAGAAAAGAACATAAACAAAAGCCATAAAAGTATTCTACTCAAATTATGCTGAAATATGGACATGTAGATGAAGATGAAGTAATCATGAAATAATTAATAAGAATAAAATATCTAATAAAATAATTATGCTAGCCTGCTTGACATAAGTGACTCCATTTTGTTTAAATTCTTCATCTTAGCTGCCTGTCTGACCTAAGAATAACCTCCCCATGTGTATGTGTGATTGCTGTAACGTTCCCATGACCACAGACCCCCAGCTTTGTTCCCTGAGCTGATCATACTGAGAAAGCTGAGTTAATTGCTTTATCTCAGGCCCTGCAATGGGGAAGAGAAAAATGAGTAAACATCTTCACTGACAGCTGGTATGCTTTTGCCACACTCCATGTGCATGCCATAATCTACAAGGAATGACGTCTGCTTACCACTGCAGGTAAGATTATAAAAAACAAGGAAGAAATCTTAGCCCTCCTGGAGGCTATATGGCTTCCTAAAGAGGTAGCCGTCATACATTACAGGGGTCACCAAAAGTCTGACACTCCAGAAGCAACTGGGAACCACCTGGGCAAGGAGGCTCAGGAAGCAGCAGAACTCCCAGTTGAAACCCTGACTGTTTGCCAACTAAAACTTTTCCAGTTCCTTCTCTCCCACAGAAGCCCAACCATACCCACAGGGAAGAAGAGGCTGCGGACGTGGCAGGAGCTACATCTAACGGCTAAAGTCTAATGGTTGGTGGGCTAAAGATTCTAGGATTGTTTTACCTGCAGTCCTTGCACATGCATTAATAAAACAATTTCATTCTACTACTCATTTAGAAGGTACTAGGATGGCTGAACTATTAAACCACTCTTACATCACTGATGATTTAAGCAGCCTGACCACCTCAATGGCCGAAATGTGCCCTGCCTGCACCTGTGTTAACCCAAGAGGAGGACCAAAGCCTCCAGTAGGAATCAGGGCTCAAGGACTAAGCCCTGGTGAAAAATGGGAAATAGACTTTACCAAAATAAAACCCCCTCAGGCAGGGTACAACTATCTACTGGTGTTTGTAGATACTTTTTCTGGATAGGTAGATGCTTTTGCCACAAAAGATGAAACTGCACTAACAATTGCAGTTATTAAACGAAACAATTGTTAGGTATGGGCTCCCCCTCTCTATTGACTCTGACAATGGTCCTGCCTTTACCTCGTCCATAGTTCAGCTGTTTAGTAAAGCATTAAACATCAACTGGAAATTACATTGTGCCTACCAACCACAGAGTTCTGGACAGGCAGAACGCATAAACCAAACTCTAAAATCTACCTTAACTAAATTAATAATAGAAACTGGTGAAAAATAAATAATCATTTGCCTCTGGCCCTCCTTAGGGTAAGAGTTATCCCACACAAGGCTGCAATTGCTCCATATAAAATCATGTTTGGAAGACCCCCTCCTCTGTTACCCCAGTTGCGAGATCCCATTCTTGAAGAAATTACTAATCAATCTCTGTTAAAGTATCTCCGGTCTCTGCAACAGGTATAGGACATTGTTCACACCAACATTCGTGCCACTTTACCAGCTCTGTCCTCCACACCTTGTCATCTGTTCCAGCCTGGAAATTTGGTCTGCTTCAAAAAATTCCAAAAGGAAAGACTAACCCCCACCTGAAAAGGACCCCATGAAGGCATCTTCACCACTCCCATGGCACTCAAGATTGGTGAAATACCAGCCTGAATCCAACACTCGAGTCAAGGAAGCCAAAGAATACAACATTGCTCCAATCTTGTCAGACATTTGGATTGTAGACAGAAATCCTAACAATTCACTCAAAATTACCCTCTGAGCCCGCCGTCCTGCTCCAACCTACAGGCCAATTAACCAACACATAACTGAAACGTGAGATTCCAACTTTGAATGGCAATGTTGCGAGAAAGTTTTGTTGGTGCTATTTTCTCTCTCATGCACTTGGGTGCATTATTGCCTTATTATGCGTACAATAAGTATAACTGCTACCCAGGATAAATATGCCATATATTCTTTCTCCCTAACCCCTTTCAGAACTGGCAACATCTTAGCTAGCCAAAACTGGACATATCCAGGGCCTTCAATAATATTTAAGGTCCAACTGTACTGCTTAGTTGCAATAGGAGAGGGCATTGGTGATGGTTACCCAAAAGCACCCTGGGAAGTCTCACATTTTCCACCCTGGGAGGCACTACATTTACCAAAAAACCAGAACCTTAGATAAAACCTCAAAGATGTAGACTTCTATCTATGTCCTGGAAAACCCACCAAACTAGCCTGTAATCAAGCAGATCATTTCTTCTGTCCTTACTGGAAATGTGTCACCATCGCTACTTGAAACAGTGGAGAACCCAATGATACCTCTGAAATTATTCTTTGGGGGGCTCCAGTACCATCTCCCCCTGAGGCTCTGGTATTTATATGAATCAACAGTCCCCTTGATTGGGCTTGGAGTGCAGAAAAAACCTGGGGCGCACAACTCTATTTAACAGGCTATGACCATGGTGCCCTGTTTACCATTCAAAGGTGAACACTTGGCTATAAACCTAGGCCAAATAGGGCCGTTAGCTTACCTGGAAGACCCCATGTTCAGTTTTCATCTGCCTCCACCTCCTGCTAGCCAAATTACCACCCCAAGTCCACCTCAGCTGCTTCCAAAGCCAGTTCTGGAAATTCACCCCAGGAACACAGCCTCCAAAGTTGTGTGACAATGCTCGCCTAGGGGCCAGTCCTCCAACCCAGCAGCCCACAAGTCTTTTTCCTATGCTAACTCATCTGTGCTGTTTGCTCAGTTCTATCTACTTGGCCACAGTTAGCCTCAGATTGTTGGCTCTGCTTGAAGTCAAAATCTCCTTACTATGTAGATTTAAAAGTAAATACCCCTATTATTAGCAACACTGACAAAACTATACATTCTCCAAAAACAGTTCATGTCACTATAGGAGATGTAACTGCAAATGCCTTTTGTCTTATAACTTCAAACTTCAATTTGCTAGCTTCCCTGCTTTCTAATGTTTGCGTCTCATCTCTCACTGCAACTATAACTGAATCTATGGCCTATGTGGCCCCTGCTAATACCTGGTTTGCTTGTCCTGTAGGTCTTACAACCTTATTACTACTGAAATGTTAAACAATAAGCCTACCTTATGTATCACTGTTCATGTACTCCCCCAGGTATATGCTTATAGTGGTCCTGAGGGAACCTTATTATTCAACCCTCCTGGCCTTCTAGCAACTTGCCAAAAGCATGCTGCCCCCTTACTAGTTCCTGCCTTAATCGGGCTAAGTGTAGCTGGAATGGGTGCACTCCGCACTGTAGCCTTGGTCCGCGGAGAACTAGGACTATCAAACTTTGTGCAGATCGTTAATTTTGACCTAAATTACTTGCAATCTGTTATCGATTGACTTCATAACCAGGTAGACTCCCTAGCAGAAGTTGTCCTCCAAAATCACAGAGGTCTAGATTTACTTTTTTTTTTTTTATCTCAAGGAGGACTCTGTGCTGCTCTTGGAGAAGCTTGTTGTGTTTACGCAAATGGACCAGGAATTATTAAAGACACCCTCCGAAAGTTCTGAGAAAACATTGACAGATGGCAAAAAGACCTAAATGCTAGAAAATCTTGGTTCCTCTCAATCTTCAACTAGAACCTGTGGTTAACTACTCTAATTACTAGTCTGGGCGGACTTCTCATACTTCTGTTTCTTGATTTGCTTATAGGACCTTGCATACTAAACTGGCTTGTCAACTTCGTTAAACAATGAATCAGTTCCATAAAACTCATGTACATAAAAACCGATTATAATTCTATACCCATGACTAAAGAGTCAATGAATCAAATCATGCACAACTGAAAGGGGGAATGAAGTAATCATGAAATAATCAATAAGAATAAAATAGCTAATAAAATAATTGTGCTAGCCTGCTTGACATAAGCAACTCCATTTTGTTTAAATCCTCCATCTTAGCTGTCTGCCTGACCTAAGAATAACTTACCAATGTATATGTGTAATTGCCGTTATGATCCCATGACCACAGACCCCCAACTTTGTTCCCTAAGCTGATCACGCTGACCATTTCTACTGTTTGCAAACTCCCAAGCCACAAGTTCCATGTAATTGTATGCTTTGTTTCTATATTTTGTTCCCTTTGTCTTAGTTCCTCATTCCCTCACCCCCTTGCTAATGCACCTGCTATGTAGCCCACTTGCAGATTTTACCTATAAAGGCATCTTACTGATTCCACTCAGTTGTCAAGAGTCTTGGCGTGAGCATTCTCTTGAATGTGTGCTTAATAAAGGACTCATGATTTAAACACTGGCAGGCTGGGGAGTTGTTTTCTTGCATTTCAGGCATAACAAAGAAGTACTGAAATCTACTGAGGATAGTCCAAATACAGGTGTTAGAGAAAGAGTCACATAGATTGGCCTTTAAAATGTGATTAAATATTTAAGTAGAAATATGGAAGAGAATGCAAAGCATGACGATCAGGATAGAGTACAGTTAAAAGAGAAGAATATCTCAGAAACTTTATCTTAATATAGATCTCAAAGCATTTGCAAATATCATTATTTAATTGTAAACCTAGATGTAAAGGCATATCTTAGATATATTGTGGGTCCAATTAAGCAAATATTAAGTAAAGTGAGCCGCACAAATTTTCTGGTTTCCCAGTGCATATAAAAGTTATATTTATACTACACTGTGGTCTGTTATGTGTGCAATAGCATTGTGTCTAAAAAATGTATATAACATAATTTAAAATATTTTATTGCTGAAAAATGCTAAGTGTCTTCTGAGTCTTCAGTGAGTCATAATCTTTTCCTTGGTGAAGTTTTCCCTGGTGTTGATGGCTTCTGACTGGTTAGGGTGGTGGTTTATGAAGGTTGGGGTGGTTGGGATAATTTCTTTTTATTTTCTTTTTCTTTTTTTTATTATAAAGATGTGGGATACAATTCAGGGTTAGGTATGCAAACGTTGATTATGCAGGTACCCTTGTTGATGAGGTATGCCACTCCCTCCCCTAGCAGTTTCCCTCAATTACCAATCCCAACCCTCCTCCCCTGGCAGTTTCCCATTACTGTCATTCCCTTTCTTATAGTATTACAATTGTTCAACATCCACTTATGAGTGAGAACATATGGTATCTGTTCTCTGTTTCTTTGGTAGATCACTGAGTATGATCAACTCTAAATCCATTCAAGTTGCTATGAAGTCCATATGTTTGTTCTTCTTTATGGCTGTGCAATATTCCATTGTGTACAACCTTGTTTTTATCCACTCCAGCTCTGATGGGCAACATGGTTGGTTCCATGTTTTTGCTATTGTGCATAGAGTTGCAACAAACATACATGTGCAGGTATCTTTTTGTAGAATGATTTGAGTTCCTCTAGGTATATTCCCAATAGGGGAATTGCTGGGTCATAGGGAAGGTCAATTTCTAGTTCTTTCAGAAATCGCCACACTGTCTTCCAAAGAGGTTGCACGAGTTTGCATTCCCACCAGCAGTGTATAAGCATTCCTTTTTCTTCACATCCTTTTCACCATCTGTTGTTGTATGTTTTATTAATGATGGCCATTCTTATTGGAGTTATATGGTATCTCAATGTGGTTTTGATTAGCATTTCTCTGATGATGAGTGAGGCTGAGCAGTTTTTCATATGTCTGTTGGCTGCCCATATATCTTCTTTTGAGAAGTATCTATTCTTACTATTTTGAGGTATGTTCCTTCTATACCTAGATGTTTGAAGGTTTTTATCAAGAAGGGATGCTGGAACCGGGCTCGGTGGCTCAGCCTGTAATCCCGCACCTTTGGGAGGCTGAGGTGAGTGGATTGCCTGAGCCCGCGGGTTCGAGACCCGCCTGGGCAGCAAGACCTCATCTCTACAATAAATCAAAAAATCAGCCGGGCGTGGTAGCGCATGCCTGTAATTCTGGCTACCCGGAAGGCTGAGGCGGAAGGATTGCCGGAGCCCAGCCGGTGAGGCTGCGGTGGCCGGGAGCAGCCACTGCACTCCAGTCTGGGCAACCGAGTGAGACTCCAACTCAAAAAAAAAAAAGAAGGGATGCTGGATTTTATCAAAAGCTTTTTCTGCATCTAATGATGTAATCATGTGGTTCTTATTTTTACATTTGTTCATATATTTAAGTTCATTTATAGTCTTGCAAATGTTGAACCTGCCCTGCATTCTGGGGATGAAACCTATTTGGTCATGGTGAATGATTTTTGAGATGTGTTTTTGGATCTGATTTGATAGAATCTTGATGAGGATTTTTGCATCTATGTTCATAAGGGATACTGGCCTGTAGTTCTCTTTTTATGTTGACTCTTACCTGGTTTGGGTATCAGTGCGATGTTAGCTTCATAACATGATTTGGGGAGAATTCCATCTTTTTCAATTTCCTAGAATAATTTCAATAGGATTGGTATCATTTCCTTCTTGTAGGTTTTGGAGAATTCTGCTGGAAAACCACCAGGTCCAGGGTTTTTTTTTGTTTGTTTTGCTTTTTTTTGGTAGGTATTTTTCTTATGACAGAGTCAATTTCCTGGGTTGTTATTGGTATATTTAGTATCTCAATGTCTTCTTGTTTCAACCTGGGGAGGTTGTGTGATTTCAGAAAGTTCTCTGTTTCATTTAGTTTATCAAGTTTGTTTCCATATAGGTGTACATAGTAATCTCTGATAAGCTTTGGTATTTCTTCAGGGTCAGTTGTGATTTGATCCTTTGTATTTCTGATTGTATTTATTTGGGGGTTTTCTCTCTTTTTCTTGGTCATTCTAGCTAGGATTCCATCAATCTTGTTAATTCTTTCAAAGAACTAGCTTTTTGTTTTGTTGATGTTTTCTATGATATTTTTGTCTTCTATTTCCTGTCTTTGGGCTCTTATTTTGGTATTTGGATTCTTCTGCTAAAGTTGGGGTTTTGGTGGTCTTCTCTTTCCAGCCCCCTTAGATGATTTGTTAGGCTCTCCACTTGTGATCTTCCATTTTCTTGATGTTTTCTCATCGTGATATAAATTCCTCTCTTAAAACTGTTTTCATGGCTTCCCAGAGGTTTTGGTAAGATATTTCTTCATTTTCACTTGTTTCCAAGTATATTTTCATTTCTCCTTTGATTTCAGTGTTGACCTAGTAGTTGTTCAGAGTCATACTGTTTAGTGTCCATGTCTTTCTGGGCTTTGGGGAAATGTTGATGTTGATATTCATTTTTATTCCACTGTGGTCTGAGAATGTGCATGGCAAGATTTCTACCTTATGAAATTTGTTTATGCTTGATTTATGGCCAAGCATGTGATCAATTTTGGAGTATGTCCATGTGGTGATGAGTAGAATGTATAGTCTGCGGTTGTTGGGTGGAATAATCTGTAGGTATCTATTAAGTCCATTTGGTCGAGTATCAAGTTTAGGTTCTGGATCTCCTTGTTGATTTTTTTGCCTCGATGATCTATCTAGGGCTGTCAGTGGCGTATTCAAGTCCCCTGCTATAATAGTGCTAGAGTCAATATCTTTTTTTAGTTTATTTAGTAGTTGCTTTATAAATGCTGGTGCTCCTGTGTTGGGTGCATATGTGTTTAGGATGGATATTTCTTGTTGTTGGATTGAAACCTTTATCATTATGTAGTGTCCTTTTGCATCTTTTAAAATTTTTGATCACTTAAAGCTTTTTTTGTCTGATATAGAGATTGCAACTCCTGCTTTCTTTTGTGATCAATTTGCCTGGAAACTCATTTTCCATCCTTTAACTTTGAGTCTTGTGTGCATCCCTTGTAGTGAGATGAGTCTCCTGGATGCAGCAAATAGTGGGGTCATGGTTTCTTATCTAGTTTGCCATTCTGTGTCTTTTCAGTGGTGATTTTAGTCCATTCACATTCAAGCTGCTTATTAAAATGTATTTATCATTAATATGAGGTTCTTAAAAAGTTTTTTTCTTTCTTTGCTTCTTTTCTTTTGGTTTTGAGGTTGATGTACGTGTGTGTTTCCAAGTGTCTTCTTGTGCTGTATACTCTGATTATTCTGTGCTCTGGTGTTCTCTTGGGAAGTATGTGGTCATTCTTTTTTTTCTTTCATCTATGCTTAATACCTGTTTAAGTGTCTCCTCTAGAGCTGGTCCGGAAGCTGCATAATCTTTTAGAGACTGGATGTCCGGGAAGAAATTTAATTCTCCATCACTGATGAAGTTAAGCTTGTCTGGATAGGAAATTTTGGTTGAAATTGTTTATCTTTGAGGACTTTCCAGCCCCCTTAGGTGAAAGAACTTCAATCACTTCTTGCTTGTAGTGTTTCTGCTGATAGGTCTGCTGCTATTCTGAGTGGTTTATCCCAGTAGGTAGTCTTATCTTTCGTTCTTGCTGCCTTTAGTAATTTTTCTTTTGTGCCTACTTTGTGTAGATGAATTACAATGTGTCTAGGGGTTGGTCTTCTCATTTGATGTCTTGTAGGGATTCTCTGTATCTCTTGTGCTCGACTGGTCACATCTCTGGTGAGATGGAGAAAGTTTTCTTGGATTACCTCCTGGAATACTTGCTCCAAGTTGTTCTTCATTTTCATTTCTTCTACTGGCATACCAATCAGGTGAAGGTTTGGTCTCTTGATATAATCACACATCTCTTGTAGGTTTTGTTCTTTCTTTCTGAGTCTTCTTTCTATGTTTTTTACATATCTGTTAATTCTATGTTCTGGTCTTAATTTCTTCAGTTAGTTTAATTCTGCTTTCCATGCTTGTCATCTTGTTATTTATTTCCTGGATGAATTTTTTTATTGCCAAAATCTCTGTTACAAGTTCTTTCAGTGTTACATCTTGTCTTTCTTAAGTCTTGTTCACTCTTTCCGTCCATTCCCTAATCCCTGTTGTATTCTAAGGTCAGTCATTGGTGACTTCCATTATTTGGACACCAAGGTCTGATTTTCAGGAGTTTTGTCTTTGGTACACTTGAAATTGCCTGAGGTTTGTCTTTGGTTTTTCCGCATTGTGACTGATCTCTTATTTTTCTTTTAGTTTTTATTCAGTGTCAGTGGAAGAGGATTTCCCTTCTGATGTTTGCTCAATCCTCTATTCTTCCATGATCTTGGCTCTGGATTTGTTCTATTTTGAAATAGGATGGTGGATGGGAAGTTTTGCTGTCTCTTATAGTTTTTGAAATTCAAATAAATTAGGGGATGGGGTGCTAGGATTCAGAAATAACTTGCAAATTACAATGTTCACTTATTGTGGTATTTTCATTTTTTTATATGGTGTGTGTCAATATATTTGTGAGGGTTTGACCTGAATTCCTTTTGTTTTCCCCCTTTGACCCACTCCCCAACACCACTCTATATGACGATGCAAAGCAGAAACCAATGCAAAAAACAACTGAACACAAACACACAGACATACACACACACCCCAAAATAAACTGGAATAACAACAAAGTGAAACAAAACAAACAACAACAAAACCCCAAGAAAACTAAACACACTCACACATGCCTAGCAGAAAGTGAATAGAGAAGAAAAACAGAAAGACTGGTGGGGGAAAACAAAAGGAATTCAAGTCAAACCCTCACAAATATATTGACACACACATTAAACTAAAAAATAATGAAAATAAAAAACCCAGAAGAACAAAAGAGCAAAAACAAACCAACAATAACAACAAAATTGAAAGATGAACACTCAATTACTCACATACACACATAAACAGAAAATGACAGATAAAAGAACAAACAGAAAAAGAAAAGAAAAAAACTGGGGTGGGGGGCAGATCAAAACTTTGCATACACATTCATGCACAAAGGAAAAATATTTTAAAAACAGATGAACTAACAAACAAACAGTCTTGTGGCAGGCTCTGTAATTGTTCCTCTAATCAGGTCTCTCCTGCAGAGCCACGTCTTTCACTCTCTTCTCAGTGTGTGAAGCAGGGAAGGAGGAGAGGCAGTGGAGGTGGGTGGGGCTGCAGTCATTCTTTCCCACTCTCGTATGGTCAGGGAGATCTCCTCTGGTGGGCAGGTGTGAGATTGTCTCTTCCCCAGGTATGTACTCACAGGAGGTGTCCCAGCCAGGCCTACCCTGGAATGGAGTTCTATTGTGACTGATGTCCAGGCTCTGCTTGGTTTTGTCCTCTCATTCATGGCCCAGCTATGTGGGTCTGATGTTCAGAGGAGTGCTGGGGAGGAGGGGTTTGGGTGAGCCCCAGACTCACCACCAATCTCTTTGGAGTCCTTCCTCATCTTTGCTGGCCACACCCTTTGTCCCACGACTGGATTAGGGTAGCAGGTGGGGCACTTGGAACTCAGCACTCATCAGGTCCCTCCAAAGTTTGTGCTTTCAGGATATTCCCTCTGGGTCATGGTCAATCCCTCAGTAGTTGATCTGCCAGTCACAGAGATCTGGTCTGTTGCTCTGTGGTGAGCAAGTTGGAGCACTTTCCTGCCCTGCCTTCAAGATAGTGATGGGGTGCCTCTCTTGTCCTCTTCTTCAGGACTGGTCTCCCTCTGCAGTCCCTGCCCTCAGTGCCCTACCAGGTGCTGAACTGGTAAGGCAAAGCCTGGAGCCAGCAATCTCTCCTGCTGCAATGGTGAGGGAGAACCTGGGGTGATAGTTTCTCCCCACTGCTTTTTCACATGAAAACTTTTGTCTGTTTAAAAAAAATAATGGTTCTTGGCTTCTGTGACCTGGGAGGAGCCAGAGACAAAGCACAGAAGCTACAGCACCAGCTGCTACACCAGGGGCCTGGACACTTGGTTACAAGCCCCCATTTAGACAGTCTCTCCCAGCATTTTCTTTCCGGGCAGGGTTTGTTGATTTTAAGAAAAGAAAATTTAAAAAAGAAAATAACTCTCAGCTTCTGTATCCCAGGAATTGCTAAGGTCCTAGCCCAGCACCTGTGGCACCAGCCACTGCACCAGGAGAGCCCTGGCCGCCAGCACCCCAGCCCTCACTCAGTCAGCTACTCACAAGCCCACTTGCTCACCAGCAGGTACACAAAATTTTCCATACACTTACTCACTCCCACTGGAACTCGCATAGTCCAACTAGCTCAGCCACTATCTTCCCTACCTCAAATAGATAATTTTTTAATACAGACAACAATGAAATTTCCCAAACAGATTGACTCTTCCTTTCAGAAAAAAAAAAATTCTTCCTGTAGCACATGATGCTTTTACCCACAGGAGAACTTTCAAAATTGATGTCATTACTCTCAAATCCTGTTGCTGCTTTGTCAGCTAAGTTTATGGAATATTCTATATTCTTTGTTGTCATCTCAACAATGTTCATAGCATTTCCACCAGGAGTAGAGTCCATCTTAAGAAACCACTTTTTCTGCTCATCCATAAGAAGCAACTCCTATCCATTCAAGTTTGACCATGAGATTTCAGCAATGTAGTCACATCTCCAGGCTCCTCATCTAATTCTAGTTATCTTACTACTTCTACCACATCTGTAGTTACTGTATCTACTGAAGTCTTGAACCCCTTAAAGTCATTCATGAAGACTGAAATAAACTTCTTTCAAACTCTGGTTAATGTTAATATTTTGACCTCCTCTTATGAATCAAGAATGTTCTTAATGACATTTAGAATGGTCAATCCTGTCCAGAAGGTTTTCAATTAACTTTTCTCAGATCCATCAGAGGAACTTCTATCTATGGTAGTTACATCCTTACAAAATGTAATTCTTGAATAAGAAGACTTGAAAACCAAAATTACTCCTTGATTGATGGGCTGCAGAATGAACACTGTCTTAGCAGACATGAAAACAACATTAATCTTTTTTTTCCTTAGTACGAGTGTTCATAGTGGTCTTAAAAACATTCAGTAAATCATGCTGTTAAGAGATGTGTTGCCAGTTAGGCTTTGTTCCATTTACAGAGCATGGGCAGAGTACATTTAGCATAATTTTTAAGTATCCTAGCATTTTTGGAATGGTAAATGGACTCTGGCTTCAACTTAATTCACCAGCTACATTAGCTCCCAACAAGAGAATCAGACTGCCTTAGAAACTTTGAAGCCAGAAAGTGACTTCTCTCTAGCTATGAAACTCCTAGTTGACATCTTCTTCAAAAAGAAGTCTGCTTTGTCTACATAGAAGATCTGTTTAGTAATTCAGTGATCTTAAATAGATCTTCTGATGACTTGCTGCAGCTTTTCCATCAGCACCTGCGGCTTCACCTTGCACTTTTCTGTTATGGAGATGGCATATTTCCTTAAACCCCATGAACCAACCTCTGCTAGCTTCAAACTTTTATTCTGCAGCTTTCTCACTTCAGTGTCTTTATAGAGCTGAAGAACATTAGGACCTTGCTCTAAATCAGGTTTTGGCTTAAGTGAATATAGTGACTGCTTTGATCTTCTATTCTAGACAAATAAAACTTTCTCCATAACAACTATAGATTCTTATAGTTTGAGGTTTTACATTTAGGTCTTTGATCCACTTAGAGTTGAATTTTGTGTATGGTGATATGGAGGGGTCTTGTTTAAATCTTCTGCATGTGATCAGCCAGTTTTTGCCAGCACCATTTACTGAATAAGTTCACCTCTCCCCAGTGGTTGCTAGTGAAGGCTTTATCGAAGATGAGTTGGTTGTGAAATTGAGGTTTTGCTTCTGGAACCTCTATCCTGTTCCCTTGGTCTATATGCCTGTTCTTGTACCAATACCAGGCTGTTTTGATTATTGTAGCCTTATAATAAAGTTTAAAGTCTGGAAGTGTGATACCTCCTGCTTTGTTTCTTTTGCTGAGGATTGTGTTGCTATTCGTGGTCATTTATGTTTCCATATGACTTTCTATATAAGAAATTTTTATAGGAAGGTTCTCCAGCTGTCTGAAAGGTCTAAACCCTAGTAGAACATTTATAGAGTTTTATCCAGTACCTCTAAGAACATATGTAATATATTTATATGCTGGAGGGGGCCCCCAGAAAATAAATTTTTTTTTTGAGGAAGAGTCCTACATAATAGAGTCCTATCCCCCCTCCTCCTCAGGTAAGTGTTCTAGGAACCCATTAGCATCAGTTATACAGTTATAATAGCTAGCACTGTTGTAAGAGGCTGTGTTTGGCTTCAGTGACTTTTTTTTTCTTTGATATACTTTTAATGCATTTGCTCATTTTATCATGGGTGATTTACAAACTCACATCCCCACACTGTGCTGAGTGTTTAGCAGTTTTTGACCCAAAATGCATGAGGCCTGTGCCCTACTCTCCTATTCACCTGATTTTGCAAGTGGCTTTTTTTGTTTGCTTGTTTCCCCAGATGAAAATGTGGAAAAAATGAAACTAAATAATGCCAAAAGCACTAAAAGTCACCAAAATTAATGAGTTCAAAAACTATTTTGAGCGCGCAAAAAACATCTCAATAGATGACTTGCATCAAATGGAGAGCACTTTGAGGGTGACTGAAATTCGAACTTGTAAGAATAAATACTCTTTTTAAACAAATACTCCACTTTGGGGGGTGCGTGTGTACATGTGTGTGTGTTATTTCATTTGTATACTGTCCACTGACTGTAGTTCAGTTTACCTAAGTACTACACAATGAACATATTAAACTATTATCTAATACTAAATTTGTCTTTGTGGCATTTGATATACTGCATAAATCTTTCTTTTGTTCTACTGCTCATCTAGTATTCTATTATTCTTATGGTTTCTCATATAGGATTTTCTTATTTGTTAAATCAAAAATATTTTAAGTCCTTGCTTTAAGCAAAAGGAAGATAAGGAGAAGAAGCAGAAGAAGAAAAAGATAAATAATTAGTATCCTAAAAGAATTTTTCTAATTAATATAAAAAAGATCTCAAAAAAAGGTTAAAAATGAATAATATGATATGCTTGAAAAGTCATAATACATATACATAATACATATACAAGCATATGAAGTACTCAAAGAGCTCTATAGGGAAAAAATGTGTAATTTTATTTTTACAAAATTTATGTAAATAAGAAATTATATATATATATATTAAGAAATTCTATTTTCATAGACATTTGTCTACATGCCAGTGCACATAAATTTGCTTCTCTAGAGTATGTCAATATCAGGAATTTTCATTCTTTTTTTGAATTTTATCTCCAAAATATTACTCAAAAATATTCAAATTGGTTTGTCACACAATCATAATCTGGACTTTATGGATGCTAATAACTGTGTGCTTCAACAGTATGTATGATGTTTCTAGCAATATTAAGCACTAAACAGTATTAAAGCAAGTTATATAAAAAAATACCTCCTAGGTTATTTGGTTCTCTGCCTGCTTGTGTTTGGTGTATAAGAATGCAATTGTCTTTTGACCATTTATTTTGTACCCTGAATCCTTTATCAGTGAAAGCAGGTTTTTGACAGATTCTCTGGGGTTTTTGAGGTATAGAATCATATCATCAGCAAAGAGGGATAACTTGAATTCCTCTTTTCCTATTTGGATACCTCTGATTTTCTTCCCTTGTCTAATTGTTTTAACTAGAACTTCCAACACAATGTTGAACAAGAGCGGTGAGAGTGGGCAGCCTTGTCTTATTCTGGTTTTCAGGAGAAATGTTCTTATTTTCTGTTCATTTAGCAATATGTTGGCTATGGGTTATCGTAGAAATGGTACTTATTTTGACGTATGTTCCCTATATGCCTAAGTGTTCAAGGGTTTTTATCAAGAAGGGATGCTGGATTTTATTAAAAGCTTTTTTCTGCACTTAATGATATAATGATGTGGTTCTTGTTTTTACATCTGTTGATGTTTTTAATTACATTTATGGTATTGCAGATGTTCAACCAGCCCTGAATCCTGGGGACGACGCCTACTTGGTTAAGGTGAATGATTTTTGAGATGTGTTGTTGGATCTGATTTGCTAGACTCTTGTTGAGAATTTTTGCATCTATGTTCATTTGGGATATTGGCCAGTAGCTCTCTTTTTGTTGGATCTTTACCCGGTTTAGGGGTCAGTGTGATATTAGCTTTGTAAAATGATTTGTGGAGAGTTCTGTCTTTCTCAATTGCCTAGAATACTTTCAGTAGGATTGGTATTAGCTCCTCCTTGTACATTTTATAGAATTCCACTGGAATGCCATCTGTTTCAGGTGTTTTTTTTTTTTTTTTTGTAGGTAGTCTTCTTCTGACAGTTAATTTCCCAGGTTGTTATTGGTCTATTTCGTGTCTCAATGTCTTCTTGTTTCAACTTTGAGTGGTTATTTGATGTCAGAAAATCCTCTCTGGAGTTTTTGCTTTTAGGATGTTCCCTCTGAGTCATGATCAACCCCTGAGTAGTTAATCTGCTGGTCACAGAGATCAGGTCAGAGTCTGTCACTCCATGGTGAGCAAGCCAGAGCACTTTCCTGCCCAGTTTTCAAGATGGCAGGGTGCCTGTTTCATCTTCTCCAATGGCGCTCTGCCTCTGGGCTCACTTGCTGTGCTCTTTCTGCAGCCCTTGCTGCCAGTGTCCAACCAGGTGCTGCAGTGGTGAAGCAGAGCCTGGAGCCAGTAGTATCTCCAAGAAGTTTCTTCCTAAGGTGGGCTTTGTTGATTTTTTTAAAGTGGTGCCTGGCTTCTGCACCCTGAGAAGCTCTATGAGCCAAGAAGAGCAGCTGTAGCACCAAATGCTTCACCAGGAGAGATCTGACCACTTGCTCCTGAGTCCCTACTCAGTCAGTCACTCACATACCCACTTATTTACTATGTGTTTGCAAAATTTTCCATACATTCACTCACTCACACTGGGACTCGCTTAGTCCAACTCGATCGCCATCTTCCCCAGAATCTATTATTTCCTTAAAGAGTAAACATGTCTGGCCTCTGTCTCTGTAATTCTTCATCGAGTTTTTAATACTCTATATTCTAGGCAATCCTTATCCACACACATTTGTTAATTTTAAAAACAGCAGGTCCACTGTGGCTGTCATTCAGTCTGGGGAGTGCCAGGGTTCTGACTTCTATTACTTTGGCAAATGATTGTGCATGAAATCAAATCACATTGATACAATCAAATGTTAGCAAATAACCCGAGAATTATTTCTGTACACTGATGTAAAGTCTCAGAAGCTACAAAAATCAACGAAGTTCAAAACAATAGAAAGAAACACTTTATGTGAAAGAATTTTTATCTAATGCAATAGGTGAGTCATTGTCAAAAAATAAAAATGCGATCAAGTAGATTATTCATATATAGATATATATCAAGTGTTTTGGTGTAACATACTTAAAGTAGCCTCATATTTCTTTTCATTTAATCTAGCACTTTTTTTATGGTAAGAACAGTTAATATTTGAGACCTACCCTCTTAGCAGATGCTTAGTTTACAAGACAGTATGTTCATTATAGATGCAATGTTGTACAGCAAATCACTAGAACTGATTTATCCTTTACAACTGTAACTTTTTAACCATTGATTAGCCACTCCCCATTTCCTTCTCACCCCTCAGCCCTTGGCAATCACCATTTTAGTCTCTGTGTCTGTGAGTTTGACTGCTTTTAGACTCCTCATATAAGTAGAGTTATGCAATATTTGTCTTTCTGTGACTGGCTTATTTCACATAGCATACTCTCTTCCAGGTGAATCCACATTGTCTTATATGGAAGATGTTTCATTGAACACTATTCCAAGTTTCATTATTCCAAGATGTTTCATTGAACACTATTCCAAGGTGTGTGTGTAAACATTTCACATTGTTGGTGATAATTCAAAGTGGTGCAGAATGGCTCTAATTTCTTCATATACTCACTAACGTTATTTTGCTTTATTTTATAATAGTCATCCTAACAGTCGTGAGATGATATTTTACAGTGGTTTTTCCTAATTAGTGGCATTGAGTATCTTTTCATATACCTCACGACTATTTGTATGTCTTCTTTGAAGAAATAACTGCTCAAGTCCTTAGCTTAATTTCAGTTTGTTTGTTTTGCTACTGAATCATGGACTAGCTAAATTGGTAAAGTGTGAGATTCTTGTCTAACATTTTAATTCAAACACTCACATGTATCCATGCTGTGTCACTGAACAATCTCTGCACCTTGCAATAGTTCAGTTGACCATCATCATTGCTTTTCTGCATTCAGACTTTCTCTTTCTTCCTCCAAAACTTGTAGTATCTGTGAAAAGACAAGATGTTGTTTATTTTAAATGAAGAAAATCTGTACAATGGCTACAGATGTCCCTAACCCTGAATTATACCCCACATCTTTAGAATAAAAATTAAAAACAAAGAAAGTTGAATATATATCCATGCTAAGTCAAAGTTTTCTCTACTGAATACATGAGTTGTTAAAATAACTGCTGATACTAATAAAGTTGTATGAGAAAATGCTTAATTCTGTTGTAATATTGGGACTCATTCATGCAATGCTCTTGCGCTAGGTAGACTCTAATTTTGTTGACTCTGCTCCATTTTTTTTTTTTTGGCTTTGTAGATAGCTGATTGGACATTCCCATAGACTGGTCATTATCAAATTGCTATGTAGCTGTTCATATATTATATGTAGCTGTTCATAGATTATATGCAGCATTTAATCAGTAGCATTTCTTCTGTCATAGTAGTATATACAATATTTTACAATAACTTTGATTTTAAAGTCAATGAAATAAAGTATATCATACAAAACAGTATTGAGAACAGAAACCAAAATTGTACTTAGTACACAAATATTAAAGTCATGAGTCAAATTTGTAAAAGAAAAACATACTGACTACATAAAATCGTGTTTCTGAGATTTTGAGGTGTGGTCTTTGGTGTTTAGAGGTTTAATAAGCCTCCATCCATGGCTTTACTGATCTGGGAAGGCCTCATCCTATACAAGTAGACTGTCATTGACATTACCAAAGTAGGTCTACTTGGAGAAAATCTGGGCAACTAAAAATGCTGTTCTTACCAAAAAACGCTCAGTCTGGTATTTCCTGGTAAATCTTCCTGAAAATATTCTGTATTCAGAGACACATTTGCATAGGCAACAAGATAAAATTATTGTAATGAGGCCACCATAAAATAATGAGTTTCCAAGTTTCTCATCTTAGAAAGTCAAGAAGAAGCTTTGAATGGAGGAATAAAGCATAAACATCTACTTGCCAGTCTGTCACATTCTTAGTAGGGTAGATGTGTATTCTCCTTGGCAGGTACCCTTAGCTCTTACAGGAAATGAGGCTGTTCTGACCACCATGGAGAAGGAAAACAGATGTGTATCTGGATTGACATTCTAGTTAGGTGTCTTCGTGGGGGTTGGGTGACCGTATGGCTGTTGGTAGGTGGAAAAATTTTAATTTTATTGCTCTATCCATACCATTCAGTCCAGTTCTACAGATTCCATGTGATTCACTGAATATCCACATTTCCACTTCATGGTTTTAAACATACTCTTTGTTCTGCCTTTTCCCATCATCTTTTTCTCCTGGTTAATTCCAGCATGCATTTCAAAAGTCATAACCATGTGACAACCTCCAAGAGGCTGCCCTGAATGTTCTCTCAGAAGCTTTGACTTTGCCCCATTTTATAATTTTTAATACTTTATATATCATATGATTATTACAGTGTATTCTAATGATTGGCTTGCTTCTCTGTCCCTTCTTTAGATGATGAGATCCTTAAAGGTAGAAATTATCAACTACAATTATGCCTATCATATAATATGACTGCAAAAATGTTTACTGAATTCTACCTTCTGGTGAAGTTTATAGAATAGACCCTCAAATTTGAGAAAACTCCAAAAAAACTTCATTAAATAATTAAAAAATTTTTTTTTCCATTATGATATTTATCACCAAGCTCTTACTTTTTGAAATCAGTTTTTATTTTTAATTCCCCTCTTCCTTTTTCCTACTAACTCAATGTTTCCTCTACAGTGTTCAGCCTGAACAGGACTATCTTGGGTGATTCTATGAGACATATTAGGGTTTATTATTCACACAAGATCTCGAAAGTGTTCCATTTTATGTGGTAAACAAAATTCTTTTTGGCATTCACAGTAGTCATTTTACAAACCAAAGCTCTTTCATCGGCATATGTTGTACTGATTTTCAAATTGCAAGGATGGTTTTTGGACATCACTAGCTGAGAAGGGATTTGGGATTTGGGCTTTTGTGTGCATGTGCATGTGTGTGTGCACGGGTGTTTGTGTGTGTGTGTGTGTGTGTGTGTGTGTGTGTGTGTGTATTTAGCTTTTTCTCCTTATTATTTCCCTGTGAGTGTTTTTTCCTAGTTCCTATTTACTTTCTAACTCCCTATTTTTAAAATAATTTTATCAACAAGCATCCATAGACTCATCACTACATTCTAGAAGGATACAAAGGATATTATTATACTCAACCTACTTAAAAAGCCAGATTAAGAATGAGAAATCGCCTTTGGAAAAAAAAAGAGGATTTATTGATGGATTTTTTAATGCCTAATTCTATTTGCAAATGCTCTGTACCTATTACCACTGTCTGAAGATGAATTATTGGAAGGAAGGAGCAGTATTATTTTTCTTATCTCTTTAAACCAAAGTTGTATTTTTTTTAGATGGCCAATTGCTCCTATGTCTATCACATTTGCTTTTGAAATGCTATCATACTATAGTTTATTCAGAACTGAACTGCAGGTGCACACACCACATTTTGGGACAAATGAGATGACTTATTTGTGTATTGAATTTTTAATGACACTTAGAAAATTTCAGAGGGAAGTTGTGAAAAGTTACCAGTGAGCACAGTAATGAGATGTTGCCTTCAGATCAGTATTGAGCTTGAATGCAGGGAACTAATAAGCAGGGTTTTTTTCCCTGTAGAGCTGGATTTTAAAAGCAGTCTCCAAGGAATACTCACAAAAATTTTAAAGAATTTTGCACATTTTTTTCAATATCAACTTTCTGAAACTTTTCCTCATAATTACTTCCATTTTTGTCTATGACACATTCTACTATTGTGATATTTCAAAAAATTATTAGAAGTCTTTTTTTTCTGAGAGTTTAGTTTTAGAAGATTTTAATTAACTCACTTCCTGTTTGTGAAATGCTTAGCTTTCTTGGATCTCCTAACCTATGCCAAAACAGTTAAGAGTTTTATTTAATATATATTTTACTATCAGGTTGAACCCTACGAAAGATAGTTTTTTAGGCCAAAAACAGTTGAATATTGGCAATTTCATATGGTTCAATCATGTATGTGATATTTTGGATTGGATTGTATTTTGGATTGACTTTAACTCAATATTGGTTAAATTATTAAATATCTCAATAATTATATCAAAAGGTACCTATCACCAAAAAAAGTAGTTATTCATATCAAAAGTCATCACTTGAATAAAACCTATATTAGAAATTAAGTAGAAACTAAACCATGCATGGTTCTCTGCATGTGTTAACTATAAGATATATATTAATTGATTACACTAACGCAAACCAAAAAGCATGAATAGAATAAATCCGCAGATAAACCTCAGAAACCTAGTCAGAAGAGGTAATCATCTCGTTACAAATATCCTGATGAAAAGCTTTGATAATATTGTTGCAATCCTAATTGTAAAGTAAATCGCATATATATTCATATAATGGTATAATCTATCTTAGGGTTTAGAATTCATTTTGCTGCATAAGTATACAAAGATGGCTATTGGTTATGATTTTATTTTAGTTTCAACTCTATACCATAACTTTAATAATGATGTTTGTCATATGAATGTCCTTTTCTCAACTTTCAAATACTTGGAACACAAAATCCTCAAAGGTGTACTGAACAGGAAAAGAAGGCAGCAAAGGAAGCGGGTAATTTGCTGACTGAATGAATGGATACTGAAGGGTCAAAAGTTAATTAAAACACACTTGAGATTAGTAGTAGTGCAATAATGAAACAAGTTTGTGATAGGAGTAGCAGTAGTAGTAGCAGTAGTAGTAGTAGTAGTATTAGTAGTTAATAATGATTATAACATGATTAGGTTGACCACATTCAAATTCCAATACATCTCAAGGATGTTGAATGTTTTAAACAACATTTTAATTATTCTCAGACCACTTTGAACACATGTAAGCCAGGAGTCTCAGAAAAAAAAATATCACTGATTTTCATGGTCTAATAAGTAATGATGATGCAGTTAGTGAGACTATGTTTCTATGCAGTTAGTGAGACTATGTTTCTATAATTTTAAGATAAATTTCACTTCAGAAAGTGTTTCTTTAAAACATGAAATTATAAAGACTTTCTCCTCCATCTCTACTGTAGATAGTTTGTAAAGAGTGAAAATTTATAAAGCATCTTGCTTTCTGAGATTTTTGAGTCATTTAATAAATGCACTCACTTTTTATTGAATTTGAAAATCAAAACTTCACTTTTTGTCAGAGGTTATTCAAAATGATTACTTATTAATGTATTATCAGTGACATGAAGTATTAGAAGTCACAAATAGGATGCCCAAGCCACTTTTTTTTTTTTTTT
>NW_007064538.1:52939-63133 GCF_000164805.1 Carlito syrichta | reverse complement strand
ATATATATATATATATATATATATATATATATATATATATATTTGAAATTTGTAAACCTGTTTACTGAAAAAGTGTACATTTTCATGATGCTTTTATTAATTTAATCATTGATCAGAAGTTTGCCTCAAAATGCCCTTATGTATGCAGACCTTATGGATACCAAGAAATCTCTTTGTAGACTCTGTTCCTCACTTAAATATCTCAAAATTTCTCAATAAGAATCTTTTATCCTACAAAAAGAGATGATAATATGGTGGGTATATTTATATGTGAATCCAGATGTCTCTTAAGCATTCTTCTGTTATCTATGATTAACATGAAGTTATCTTCAAATCTCATTGCACACTCTGTAAAATGTCCAATACCACCCCTTTTTCTGAAAATCTCTAGTCTTAAATTTCATGGATGCAACATAAATAAATCCTAGATGTCTGTTTTCCAACATAGTGCCTATAGATAACAATACTGTAATGTGCACTTAAAATCTTGTTAAGGAAGTAGGTGGTAAGTGTTCTTACCACAAATGGAAGAGAGACAGAGACAAATAGAGAGACAGAGAGAAAGAAATACACACACACACCCAGAGAGAGAGAGAGAGAGAGAGAGAGAGAGAGAGAGAGAGAGAGAGAGAGAGAGAGAGAGAGAGGAAACTTGGAAATTATGCATATGTATATTACCTTGATTGTGGTGTCATCTTTATACTAACTGAGCGGAAAATGGGGAGTTGTTCAACTGATATAAAGATAACTTAAAAAAAAATTTCTCCAAAAAGACTAGTGCTAGTTGTTTGTTTTTGTTTTTGTTTTTGTTTCTTTTTTGAGTTGGAGTCTCACTCTGTCACCCAGCATGGAACGCAGTGGCATGCTCTCAGCCACCACAGCCTCGACCTGCTGGCCTCAGGCGATCCTTCGGCCTCAGCCTTCCAAGTAGCCAGAACTACAGGCATGCACCACTATGCCCGGCAATTTTTATTTATTTCTTGTGGAGACGAGGTCTTGTCAAGTTTCCCCGGGTGGGTCTCAAACTCGCCGGCTCAGGCAATCCACTTGCCTCGACCTCCCAAAGTGCTGGGATTACAAACTGAGCCACCGAGCCCGGCCAAGTTTTCAATTTTACTTTATTAAATCTCTCCTGTTTCTCTTCTACAGCTGACAGAAGAGAATGGCCCCCCCAACTTTCCCAAAGCTGTTGTGCTGGTCACTTCTTTTTAGCATCCAATGAACCATTTACTCTTTGAGACCCTCAAAGCAATTCTTTCCTCTGAGCCACACATTTTCATGTGCAGATAGTTCACTTGTTTTATAGAAAACATGGTGATGTTGCAAGAAAAGTTAAAGACCAACATGCAAAAACACTTAAAAAAAATAGCCAAGCACAGTGGCTCAAGCACTTTGGGTGGCTGAGGTGAGAGAATTGCCTGAGTCCATGGGTTTAAGAACAGACTGGGAACTTGGCAAGACCTCATCTCTACAATAAATCAAAAAATTAGCTAGTGTGGTGGCATGCGCTTGTAGTTCCAGCTACTTGGAAGACTGAGGCGGAAGGAACGCCTGAACCCAGCAGGTTGTGACTGTGATGGCTGTGAGTGGGCCACTGCATACTAGGCAGGGCGACAGTGAAACTCAGACTCAGTAAACAAACAAACAAATAAATAGATAAATAACATGCTGGAAAAAAATCAGATATTTTGAATAGAAAATAGATAAGAATTAAGATAAGAATTTAGAAATAATGGAGAAAATAAACAGAAATTATCCAGAAGAAACAAAATTTGAGAGAGGGAATGGACAAGAATGGAAAATCAGGATAAAAGAGAGTTACTGAAGACTGAGAGAGGAGTGAAGAAATATCTAAATTTAGGTCAGCAGGAACTCTCTCTCTTTCTTACTTTAGTTCAGTTCTGAGAGAGACAGACTTCTTTAGGCATGCCTATCAGATAGAGTTCATATCTACTGGCAAAGAATCACCCCTTCCATCCCCAGGTGTTTCAGCAGCCTTAAGCAAACAGTATCTTTACCTGTTATACTCAGGCATGCTGCATTGTCATTGTTCAAACTCTTGAAAGTATATCATTACCATCAAGAACTCTGGTCTTGGTTATTTCAGTGTTAAAGTCATTCTCATTACTGTACAGAGCATACATTTTTCTCATTTCTCATAGCCTAACTCTGTTGTGGAGGTAGGCAATACCTTTGACTAACACCCCAAAATGAGTAAGTATGACAGAGATTATTTTGAGGAGAAAAAGAGGATTTTCTTAGACTCAAAGATTTTGACAGAAAAAAGACCAGTTTGTAATTGTTGTTTCGGCATTTTTTTCCAGAACAGGAATCTTGGGTGGATATTTCAAAAGCTATAGTTTGTCTTCACTTTCTTATGTGTACTCACTAGTTGTGTCAGTACTTCTACAAATATTTGCACCTCTCTTTTATAGTCTACCAGCTGTTCCTCTACATGTGGAAATAGTATAGAGTTTTCAACATATATATAAAGGATATATCATCCTCTATGGAAAAATTTCAGTGTATGAAATTGAAAAAACTCAAGGCAACTAAGATGTTATGTTGAAATGTAAATAGAAGTTTCAAGGTGAATATTCCAACCAAAGCCAAGTTCCAAATCTATCATTTCTGTGGGATGTCTTAAAGAATTGTATGATAGAAAAATACAAAAACATTGGATAAATCCTTTGATAGTTTACTCAATAATGTGGTAATCCAAGCAGTTAAGAAGTTGACATCAAGAGAAACTTAAATATCCAGTGAGGTACATTTTGAGCTTATAAGGTAGGCCCATCATTGCTTTCTTTATGTATTTAAATATTATTTATTAAAATAACAATAATAAAGCAGTATAAATACAGTATACAGTTAATATTTCTAACTTTATTAAATTCTTAATATAAATTTATTATATATTTGAAATTATAAACTTTATGCAAGTTACAGCCCTGAAAATCACAGAATACTGTTTCTAGTGAGTGTATATGTTCAATGAAGACATGTAGTATTTAGAAAGTAGTAAAATATTCTTATCACAAATATTTTTACTCAAACCCACATTTATTCTTAGTATTGATTTGATTATAAGCAACTCAGATACTTAGTGAATTATTGGAACTATCTAAAAGAATCTCAGAATCAAATACGATTGTTATGTTCTCAAATCAGAGCTCATTCAAATACATAATGCACTCATCAGCAGAGCTTTTTCCTTTCCTTTCTTCCTTTAATATAAAAATAATCCTTATTTTATGCATACATGAGGTATTCAGATAATAAAGCTATTACTCAGAAATTTGGAATTCCTTCTAATTTATTGTAGCCAACTGTGCTTGGTGTTAGAATTATGTGTTGAATTTTCTCTTCTCTAATGTCTCACAAAATAGTCTGAGTGTGAAAAAGGGGAGGTTAATAATTTTATTACTATGAGGTGAGCAAATAGACTGAATACATTTACAGAAGAGTCACATTCAGGATTCTAGGCCCCTAAATTAAAAGAGGATAGATCCCCAAATCTGGAGACGAAATCATCTCTTTCGGTTTCTTGGAACAAAGTGGAAGAAACCTGTCCACCTTAAAATTTGAGCATCTGAGCTGGGCTTGGTGGCTCAGCCTGTAATCCCACGCCTTTGGGAGGCTGAGGTGAGTGGATTGCCTGAACCCGCGGGTTCGAGACCCCCCTGGGCAGCGAGACCTCATCTCTACAATAAATAAAAAAATCAGCCAGGTGTGGTAGAGCATGCCTGTAATTCCGGCTACTTGGAAGGCTGAGGCGGAAGGATCGCCGGAGACCAGCGGGTCGAGGCTGCGGTGGCCGGAAGCAGCCACTGCACTCCAGTCTGGGCGACAGAGTGAGACTCCAACTCAAAAAAAAAAAAAAAAAATTTAGCATCTGCTTTTCATTTGCGGTAAGTAGAGAATTTTCCCATGCTTTTTTCTTCCTCCTTTCACATTCTTGTCAGGTTCTTTTTAGAAAAGAAATTAATTAGTCACTGTTTAGAATGCATCTAAACATAGACAGAATCATATCTTTGCATACCAATCAAAAAGTATTTTAAACTTTTCTTGCCAAAAGCAAGAGTTAGAAAATAGCTGTGGCATTTTCAAGTTTGTAATTCATGCTTTTAACAATCATTTGTGGGTTAATAGATTCAAAGTGCTAATCTAGATGCTATAGGAGTTTAAACACACACACACACGCACGCACTTCAGACAGGAACTCTAACTTCAAAAAACATGGGATTAGTATGGGAAATAAGAAAGGCAAACAAATGCTATGAGATATTTCAAAGATGATAAAGCATTATAGCTAATCAAAAACAAAGAAATAGTAAACCAGGCATAAGAAATCATGAAAAGTCTGGTCCTAAACCAGGGGAAGTGAAGACCAGTTGGAGGCACAAACTCCACCTGCATGCAGCGTACTTGTGTAGCTAATCCTGGCTTGTACCCCCAATCTCTATAATAAAATAAAATAAAAAGAAATCATGAAAAGCTCCATGGAGGAGGCAACATCTGAGCTGATCATTAACAGGTAGAATTTGAAATTCTGAGATTAAAAAAAGGAAATTTCCAGGAGGGAGGAGAAAGAGACTTCTGTTGTAATGACTTGACTCAGTAAAGATGAGAGCCTGATTGACTAATGATATCTTCTGTGAGATAGAAGAGGCATACTGGGACACATTTGCTAAATCTGGAAGAAAAACAAATTCTTCCTGAAACTAGATTAAAGAGAAGTTATTGGAGAGAAGGATAGGGTAAGTAGTAAATCCTCTAGAAAAAAAAAAACAGTTTTTGTTTTTATTTTGATAACTTTAGAGGATACAAACAGTTTTTGATTGCATGGTTGCACTAATAGCTGTGCAGAAATCTGGACTCCTAGCAGTGCACGTTGTATCTGATAAGTGATTTTTCTTACCTCCACCCCTCCCCCTCCTGCCTTCTGGGTCTCCAATGTCCATTATACCACAATAGTTTTTTTTTCTAGGCTTTCTTTTAGAATTTTTATGGTCTCAGGACTGACATTTAAGTCTTTAACCCATCTTGAGTTAATTTTTGTGTATGGGAAGATATAGGGATCAAGTTTCATTATTCTTCATGTAGCTATACACTTTATTCCTAGCATCATTTGTTGGAAAGGGTGTCCTTCATTCAGTGTATATATTTGTTTGTCTTGTTAAAGATCAGTTGGTTGTAGGTATTTGGGTTTATTTTGGAGACTCTATTCTGTTTCATTGGTCCACATGTCTGCTTTTGTACCAGTACCATGCTGTTTAGGTTACTACAGCCTTATAGTATAATTTGAAGGCAGGTAATGTGATGTCTGCAACTTTGTTCTTTTTGCTTAAAATTGTTTTCTGGTTCTTTTTGGGTTCCATATGAATTTTAGAATTTTTTTTCTAATTTTGTGAAAAATGGCATTAGCAGTTTGATAGGGATTGTATTGAATCTGTAGATTACTTTGAGTAATATTATCATTTTAACAATGTTGATTCTTTCAAACTATGAGCATGAGGTGCTTCTCCATTTGTTTGTGTTCTCTACAATTTCTTTCATCAGTATTTTCTAGTTCTTTTTGTAGAGATTTTCACCTCCTTGTTTAAATATATTCCTAGATATTTTAGGGTTTTGGCTGTGCTACTGATTTGAGTGTATTGATTTTGTATCCTGAAACTTTAATGAATTCAACTAACAAATCCAAGAGTCTTTTGGAGGAGTCTGTAGGATTCTATAGATATAAGTCATATCATCAGCATACAGAGATAGTTTGATTTCTTTTTTTCCAATTTGAATGTGCTTTATTTTGTTTTCACGCCTGATTGTTCTGGCTAGGATTTCCAGTACTATGCTGAATAAAAGTGGTAAAAGTGGGAATTCTTGCCTATTCCCAGTTCTGAAGGAAATGTGTTCACCTTTATCCATTAAGGATGACATTGCCTGTGGGTTTGTTGTACATGGCTTTTACTATTTTGAGAAATGTTCCCTCTATGTCTATTTTGCTCGTGGTTTTTATAATGAAAGGGTGCTGAATTTTATCAAACGTTTTTTATGCATCTATTGAAATGGTCATATGATTTTTGTTTTTAATTCTGTTAATGTGGTGGATCTCATTTACTGAACTATGTAGGAGGGACTCCCTCCCCCCCAAAAATAAACTCACAAAATTATTTTTATGGAGGGCAGTCCCTTGTAGTACAGGCTTCTCCCACTAGGTAAGTGTTCTAGGAACCCATCAACATCATGTACCAACTAGTATTGTGAGAGGTTGTACTCAGCTTCAGTGAATATTTTTTTTTTTGGAGAGCTTTTCAGTGTGTTTGCCCATTTCATGATGGGTGATTTATGAGCACACTTGCCCACATCACACTGAGTGTTCAGCAGTTTTGTTTTTGTTTTTGTTTTACCAAAAATGGCATGGTGCCCATAATCTCACCTTCCGTATTCATCCAATCTTGCCTCAAGTGACATTTTTTTTTTTTGTTTCCCCAAATGAAAAATACCCTAAAAAAGAAATGTTTTGTCAATGTGGAAGAGGTGGGAAAAAATGGCGGAAGCACTAAAAGCCTCAAAATTGATGAGCTCAAAAACAGTGAAAAAAGTGTTTTGATAAGTATATTGCATCAGAGTACTTCAAAGGTGACTGAAGTTTAAACATGTAAGGTTAAATGCACAATTTTCTTAATAAATAAATTCCATGTTGTTGGGGTTCCCCTCTTATTTTGAACAATTTTGCATCCCTGGGATAAAACCCACTTGAAAGTGGTTGTTTTTTATTTTATTTATTTTATGTTTTATGCTGTTAATTTGATTTGCTGATACTTTGCTGAAGATATTCACATTTATGTTCAACAGAGATATTGATCCGTAGTTTCATTTTTTTGCCGCGTCTTTCTGGCTTTGATTTGTTGTGTTTTCCTGGATTTGGTAACAGGGTGATACTGGCTTTATAGAATAGGTTAGGGAGAAATTCCCCCTCTTTAATCTTATGGAATAGCATAAATAAAATTAACAGCAATTTTTCTTTGAATGTCTGATAGAATTCTACTCTGAGTCCATCAGGTCCTGGACATTTTTTGTTGTTGTTGTTGGGAGATTTTTAATTACTGTTTCAACCTCACTATTGTCGTTGGCCTTTCAGAATTTCTATTTCTTCCTGATTCAAGGTGGAAGGCGTTGTATGTTTCTAAGAATTTATCCATTTCCTCTAGATTGTTTAGTGTGCCCATATGTGTTCATAATAATCTCAGATTATCTTTTGTGTTTTTGTTGTATCAGTTGTAGTGTCCCCATTTTCATTACTGATTGAGCGAATTTGAATTTTCCTTTTGTTTTTAACTAATTTAACAAGTGTTCTATCAATTTTATTTATCTTTTCAAAGTATCAAATTCCCCTTTCATTTATTTATTATTTCAATTTCATTTAGTTCTGCATGAACAGCATTATTTCTTTTCTTCTGCTAGGTTTGGGTTTGATTTGTTTGTGTTTTTTTAGTTCCTTGAGTGTGAGGTTAGGTTGTCAATATGTGATCCTTCAGTCTTATTAATGTAGGCCTTAAGCACTATAAATTTTCCTTTGAGTATAGCTTTGGCTGTGCCTGGGGATTTTGATAACATCTATTGTTGTTATTCATTTTGAGGAATTTTTAAATTTCCATCTTGATTTAATTGCTGACCCAAAGATCATTCAGGAATAGTTTATTTAATTTGCATGTTACTTTTTGTTTATTTTTGGTTTCATGAGTTCTTCTTAGAGTTAATTTCTGGCTTATTGTACTGTGGTCTGAGAAGATGCTTGATATGAATTCAATTTTTTATGCATTTATTGAGACTTGATTTGTGGCCTGTCATATATTTGATCTCAGAGAATGTTTCATGTGCTATTGAGAAGAAAAATGTATATTCTGTAGTTTTGGGGTGGAGTGTTTTGTAGATGTCTGTTAGTTCCATTTACTTTAGGGTACAGTTTAACTCCAATGTTTCTTTGTTGACTTTCTGCCTTGTTTACCTGTCTATTGTTGTCACTGGAATTTTGTAATCTCTCATTATTATTGTATTGCTGTCTACCTCTCTCTCTTTCTCTCTCTCTCTCTCTCTCTCTCTCTCTCTCTTTCTCTCTCTCTCTCCCCACGTCTAGAAAAATTTGTTTTATAAAGCTGAGACTCTGGTGTTAGGTGCATGCATATTTAAAATTATTATATCTTTTGATGGATTGTTTTCTTTATCCATTATATAATAACCATCTATGTCTTATTTTTCCTGTTGTTAATTTCAAGTCTGTTTTTTCTGATGTGATAATGTCTAGTCCCGAATGTCTTCGGTTTCCATTTGCATGGAGTATTTTTTCTCATCCCTTTACCTTGAGTCTATAGGAGTCTTTGTGTGTTAAGTAGGTTTCTTGAAGGCAGTAGATATTTGATTTTTTAAAAATCTATCCTGTCAGTCTATTTTTTGTAGTGAGGACTTGAGGCCATTTATGCTCAGGGTTAATAATGATATAGAAGGTACTATTCCATTAATCATACTGATTGTTATGTAATTACTTTATTTATTTAATTCTATCTATTGTGTTGGTGTCTTTATAAGCCCTGTTAGCTTTATTATTTCTAGTGTTTTCCTACTAGTGTATTTTGATCTTTTGCTTAAGTATTCAGAACTTTTTTGAGTATTTATTGTAGAGTCTCTCTAGTGTTAACAAATTCCCTCAGTGTCTTGGTTGTCTAAGAAAGAGTTTACTCCTTCTTCATTTATGAAACTTAGTTTTGTGGGGCACAAGATCCTCCTCTGTTTGAGGAGACTGAAGATGGGGCCCCAATTCCTTCAAGCTTGTAGGGTTCCTTCTGAGAAGTCTGCTGTCAGCTATCAATAGAAATACCAATATAAGTTATTTGATGCTTTTGTCTAATTGTTCTTAAAATTCTTTCCTTTACATGAACTTTGCATAACCCAGTGATTATATACCTTGATGAGAACTTTTTTGCAATGCATCTTCTGAGGATTCTTTGGGTTTTTTGTATCTGGATGTTTAAATCTCTGGCAGAGTCAGAAGGTTTTTCTCTTTTTTCCTCTCCAATAGGTTTTCCAAACCTACTGTTTTCTCTTTTTTTCACAAGAAAGCCTATGAATCTCAGGTTCAGACATTTTACATAATTCCACATTTCTTAACTTGTTTCTATTTTCTTTATTCTGTTTTATTTATTGTTGCCTGATTGGGCTAATTTGAAAGTCTTGTTCTGAGATCATTTCTTCTGCTTGCTGTAGTCTACTCTGAAAACTTTCCACTGTGTTTTGTGCTTCCCTAAGTGATTCCTTCACATTCAGAATTTCAACTTAGCTTTTTTTTAAGGTGACTTTCTCTTTGGAGAATTTTTTATTTGTGTCCTGAATAGTTTTTAAATTTTATTTATGTATTTTTAACTTTCTCCTGAATCTCATTGAGCAATTTTATAATTAACTTTTAAATTATATCTCTAGAATTTCAAAGATTTTATTTGATGAGTTAGTATGGTCTTTTTGAGGAGAATTCGGTTTTTTCCATATTTTCAGAATTGTTTTTCTGTTTGTTTGTTTGTTTTTTTCTCATTTGGGTAGACTATTTCTTCTTATTTGAGGTTGGTAGGGGGCTAATGTTGGCACTGTAGAGTTCTCTTGGTTTTATAGCCTTGATATGGTGAGTTTCTCAATTGTCAGCTGTGTTGGTCCTATGCTGGTTACCTGCAGGGGATCAAAGCATTCTGAGTGGCTGGGATGACTTGGATAATGTTGTTAGCTGGAGTCTGGGATTTGACCTTCCCCAAAGCTGAGGTATTATATCTGGTGTGCTGTGCTGTTGACCCAGGAGGTGGCACGTATGGGAGAGCCACAGCTGCAATTGTGGCTGTGGGCTCTCTCCTTGGCATGCGTTGCTCCAAGGAGTTAGTACATGGATTCTGTCTGCAACAGAGAATAAAGTAAGCATCAAAATAAAGGCAGAATGGGAATCTGTAAATAGGGAGGGGGAAATCTCATGAGAGTTGTGCTCTGTACACCTCTCCACAACAAATCTAGTTATCATCCTTCACGCTTTGTCTCATTTCTACCATATTTTCTCTCCCAACCAAATTTCTTTTTTTTTTTTTTTGAGTTGGAGTCTCACTCTGTCGCCCAGACTGGAGTGCAGTGGCCGCTCCCAGCCACTGCAGCCCCGACCTGCTG
>NW_007064538.1:5926-52918 GCF_000164805.1 Carlito syrichta | reverse complement strand
CCCAGGTGGGTCTCGAACCCGCGGGCTCAGGCAATCCACTCACCTGAGCCTCCCAAAGGCGCGGGATTACGGGCTGAGCCACCCAGCCTGGCCAACCAAATTTCTAACCTCATATCTCTTTCATCTGATTCCCTGGTTATGATATGACCTCCCTTTTCTTCAATTATCCTAGCGTTACTGGCCATGTTCTCTATTAGCTACTAACACTGGATGAAGGGATCTGCCCTTACAGCTCAACAACCTTTGCATTCCAGAAGCCTTCAGACCCTCAGAAGTGTGGTCACACCTAGACCTTTGAAATCACTCAGAACAGCTCAACCAAAATTTGACATTCTAAAATTCTTTCTGACCACAACCTTTGGCTTATCATGTCTTTAAATCTCATCTTGACTTGGTCTCATGAGTTGGTTGCTCAATGTCTTCCCCTTTATGCCACCCTGTATCATGCCATTGACCTTCCTTACATGAACCCCAAGTTGAATTACTTCTGAATGCTTATTTGCTTACTTTTTATTTCTGGGCCATTGAGAACAACTGAGGAGAGACATAGAATCATGTTAATTGATTCCATGACAAACTCTTGCTAGCTGGTTTTAAATTTGGTTACAAATCTGTCTTATAAACCTTTTTTTGATCAGTAGTTGCAGAAACTCCTCCATAATTAACTATACTGCATTCGCTAAACTTTTGTCTCTAACCCTTTTCTCCTTTTATGTAACCTTTGGCTATTCTACCATGTTTAGTTTATTCATTTATGTAAATATCCTATTGTTGTAGTCATAGATTAGGTTAGTCCTACAGCTCCATAGAAATTCATTTACAATGGCCTAATTGTTATGTACAACAAGACATTTGGTACATAGTTCAAGTGCACCATGCTCATAATAATAATAATCATAATCATAATAATACTCATTCACTCTTTCCACTTTTTAACTTGTTGATATCTGTGTTGATGACATCTTCTGTATCACAAAATCCATAAATATTTGAAATTGCCATTATCTCATTTTCTTTTGCACCCTAAGCCATTGATTCTACCTCTAGGATGATTCTTTGTACTTCTCTTTCTGGTCTCACTGCCAGCAGCCCCTGCAGTCCTACTTTGTTTCTTTTCTATACAATGTATTAGTTTCCTAATGGGTCATTATTTTAATACATTTTCCTTCTACAATATATTCTAATATCAGAACAATGTTTCAAAACAGATTCAATATGTCATTTTCCTCCTTGGAAGCCTTCAATGTTTCTTTGTAACCTACCCAATTAGTTTAAAAAATGTACATCAAAAGCAACATTTAAAAAATTAAAACAAAAACCCATAAAATATAAAGAATTTTTATGGATATCCTCCTTGAAGTAGAACTAGAAACATCTAAATCTCTAATCTCTTCTCAAAAAGGTAATTTCTGAAATATCACTATGGAAACCTGTGGCTCTATAAAGTTTAATTTCACCAACAAAATAACCGACTTACTTTTGCAATTTAGCTGTGTTTTTTCTTTCAAATGTATGTCTCAGTACTGTATTTTATTTCATGGATCCTCCATTGTATACTGAACAGAAACTGTTACCAAACCTGCCAAATTCTATAGTTTTGAAAAATTATAGTTTATCCATTTATACTAAGATAATTCTATTTTTTATTTTTTCTTCTCTTTTGCATTCAATTTCTTGATGGAATAATTGATCTCACTGTATGTATTTGTATAAAAGATCTGTATGTATTTGTGTGTGTGTGTGTGTGTGTGTGTGTGTATTGTGTGTGATTTCCAGTAACCACTCATCAACCTGCTCCTCAGTCTTGAGTGTTTTGCTCCTGCAATCTTTCACTCATTTGTTCTTGTGAATTTATGGTTTTTAAATAATCTCTTTACTGTCAGTCGTGGATGTTCAGGAGGGACAGAGCTAAAACATATGTTCAGTCTTCCATCTGCAACTGAAAATTCTGCGTGTAAGTTATATTTTTAATTGTGGTAAAATATATTTCACATGAAATTTGCAATTTAATAATTTCAAATTGCACAATTCAGTGTCTTTGTTTACACTTGCAATATTTTACAACCATCACTATCTATTTTAAACAATTTTTATTACCCCAAACAAATATTATATAACCACTAAGCAGTAACAATTTGTCCTTGCCTCCTTCTAACCACTGGCAACCTCTAATCTACTTTCTGTCTTTATTAAGTTGCCTATTCTAGACATTTCATAAAATAGAATCATATAATTTTTGGTTTTTGTGTGTGTCTGGTTTATTTCATTTATATAATGTTTTCAAAGTTCATCCATGTTGCAGCATGTATCAAAATGTCATTCCTTTTATGGCTGAATAGTATTTTATTATATATGTATACTACATTTTGTTTATTAATTCATCTTTTAATAACATTTGGGTTGTTTCCAACTTTTGGCAACTATGAGTAATGCTGCCATAAACACTGATGTCCATCTATCTTTATTCATTTCTGCTTTTACTTCTTTTTGTTATTTTCATATGAATGCAATTTTTAGCCATACAGTAGTTATACATTTAATATTTTGAGGATCCAGTAAACTTTTCCACAGTGGCTGCATCATTTTACATTCCCATCAGCAATGTATGAGGATTTCAACTTCTCACTTTCCTTGCAAGCACTTTTCTTTTCTATCTTGTATTATTATTATTATCATTATTATTATTGTTGCCATCCTAATATGCATAAAGCTATATCTCATAATAGTTTTGATTTGTGTTTCCATAATGACTAATGATGTTGAGTGTCTTTTCATGTGCTTATTGATCATTGTATAACTTTGGAGAAATGGTTGTTCAAGCTCTTTGTTCATTTTCTAATTGTCTTTATGTAGTTGAGTGGCAATCATTTTTTTATACAGTCTAGATTCTAAATTCTTATTACATATGAGTTACAAATACTTTCTACCATTTGTGATTTGCCTTTTCACTCTCAATATTGTCATTTGCTATAAAAACAAGAGTTTTCTTTTTCTAATTTTAATGAGGTTCACCATATATATATATATTTTTTTTTTATTTTGTTAACTGCACTTTTGGTGTCATATCTAAGAAGTCATTGCCAAACCAAAGTCAAGAAGATTTGTCCCTATGTTTTCCTTTTTTAAAAATTTTTCTTTATTTCTATTTTTATTTTAAAGATGCAGGGTACAATTCAGGATTAGATACCTAAGTGCTCATCATACAGGTGAAGTTTAGGCCTCTCATTTGTCCTCATTTCATCTGGCTTGCTATCAGGTAACCTTATTAATGCTATGTGTCTTCCCCCCACTCCCCTGGCAGTAATCTGCTACTGCCGGTCTCTTTCATGTAGTATTATGATAAATGTTCAGGGTCCACTTATGAGTGAGAACATGTAGTATTCAGTTATTTGTTTCTGTGATAGATCACTGAGTATGATAGATTCTAAATCCATCCAAGTTGCTGTGAAGTCCATAATTTTGTCAATCTTTATGACTGTGTAATATTCCATCATGTGTATGTATCACTTTTTTTTTAACCAGTCAGCTTTTGATGGGCAGCATGGTTAGTTCTGTTTTTGCTATTGTGAATAGTGCTGCAATAAACACGTGTGCACAGTTATCTTTTTTGGAGAATGATTGGAGTTCCTCTGGGTATATTCCCAGAAGGGAGATTGCTGGGTCATATGGAAAGTTGACTTCTAGATCTTTTAGAAAGCGCCACACTGTTTTCCACAGAGGTTGTATTAGTTTACATTCCCATCAACAGTGTAGAAGTATTCCCTTTTCTATGCATCTTCTCCAGCATCTGCTGGTTTCTGAATTATTAATGATAGTCATCCTGACTGAAGTTAGGTGGTAACTCAGTGTGATTTTGTTTTGCATTTCTTTGATGATTAGTGAGGCTCAGAGTTTTTTTATGTATCTGTTGGCTGTCTGTATGTCTTCTTGTGAGACATCTCTATTCATATCTTTTGCCTACTTTGTAATAGGGTTGCTTGGTTTTTTGTTTTGTTTTTTTTCTTTTTTTCCTTTTAGTACAACTGAGTTCCTTGCAGATCCTGGATGTTAGGCCTTTGTCACATATACAGTTGGCAAATATTTTTTCCTGTTGTGTGGACTGTCTCCCAACTCTCTTAATGGTTTATGTTGCTTTGCAGAAGCTTTTCTTTTTGTGAGTTCCCACTTGTCCATTTTAACTCTTTTGATGTGAGATATTAGGGTTTTGATCAGGAATTGACTACCTATTCCAATTTCTGTAAGTGTGTCTCCTGTGTTTTCCAAGATTCTTGTAGTTTGAGGTTTTACATTTAGGCCCTTGATCCATTTAGAGTTGATTTTTGTGTATGATAATAAGTAGAGCTCCTGTTTCAATTTTCTGTATGTGGTCAGCCAATTTTCCCAGCACCACTTACTGAATAGGTTCTCCTCTCTCCAGTGGTTGGTGATGGAGGCTTTGTCAAAAATGAGTTGGTTGAAAAATTGAGAATTTGTTTCCACAATCTTTACCCTGTTCCATTGGTCTGTATGCCTATTCTTACACCAGCACCAGGCTATTTTAATTATTGTAACTTCATAATGAAGTTTAAGGTCTGACAGTGTGATATCTCCTGCTTTTTGTTATTGTTTCGGTGAGTATTGTTTTGGCTATTTGTGATTGCTTATATTTCCATAGGAATTTCTGTATGATCGTTTCGAGGTCTGAGAAGAATGACATTAGCAATTTAATGGGTATTGCATTGAATCTGTAGATTGCCTTGGGAAGGATGGACATCTTAACAATACTGATTCTTACAGTCCATGAGCATGGAATACTTTTTCCATTTGTTTTTTATTTCTTTGAGCAGTGTTTTGTAGTTTTCATTGTAAAGGTCTTTCACTTTTCTGGTTAGGAAGATGCCAAGGTATTTTTCTTTCCTTCCTTTCTTTCTTTCTTTCTTTCTTTCTTTCTTTCTTTCTTTCTTTCTTTCTTTCATTCTTTCTTTCTTTCTTTGTGGCTATTGTAAATGGGATTGTGTATTTTATTTGGTCCTCTACCTGTTTATTATTGATGTAAAAGAATTTTATTGTCTTTTACACATTTATTTTGTGCCCTGAGACTTTCCCAAAGTCCTTTATTAGTGCAAAGAGGTTTTTGAAAGATTCTCTTGAGTTTTCAAGGCATAGGATAATATTGTCAGCAAAGAGGGATATCTTAAATTCCTCTTTACCTATTTGGATACCCCTGATATCCTTCTCTTATCTGATTGCTCTGGGGAGGACTTCCAACACTATGTTAAACAGGAGGGATGAGAGTGGATAGCCTTGTCAGGGGAATTGCTTCCAATTTCTTTATGATTAGCAATATGTTGGCTGTGGGTTTATCAAAAATGGTTCTTACTATTTTGAGGTATGTTCCCTCTATGTCTAGATGTTCAAGGGTTTTTATCAAGAAGCGATGCTGGATTTTATCAAACTTTTTTCTACCTTTAATGATATAATTATGTGATTCTTGATTTACATCTGTTGATATATTTAATTACATTATGGTCTCGCAGATGTTGAGCCAGTCCTACATTGTGGGGATAAAGCTTACTTGGTCATGATGGATGATTTTTAAGATGTGCTATTGGATCTGATTTGTTAGTCTTGTTGAGAATGTTTGCATCTATGTTCATCAGGGATATTGGCCTGTAGTTCTCTTTCTTTGTTGGATATTTACCCAGTTTGGATATCAGTGTGATGTTAGCTTCATAACATGATTTGGGGAGAGTTCTGTCTTTCTTGATTGCCTGGAATACTTTCAATGGGATTGGTAACAGCTCCTTCTTGTAGGTTTTGTTGAATTCCACTGGAAAGCTATCTGGTCCAGGACTTGTTGTTGCTGTTGTTGTTTGTAGGTTTCTTATGATAGAGAGAATTTTCTGGATTGTTATTCATCTACTTAGGGTAGCAATGTCTCCTTGTTTCAACCTTGAGAGGTTGTGTGATGTCAGAAAGTTCTCCATTGCATTTAGGTGTTTGAGTTTGTCTCCATAAAGGCATGCATAGTAATCTCTGATAATCTTATGTTTTTTGTGATTTTTTTGTTGGAGCCAGTTGTGACTTGATCTTATACATTTCTGATCGTGTTTACTTCTTTCTCTCACTCTCTCTCTCTCTCTTTTTGGTCAGTCTGGCTAGGGGTCCATTAATTTTGTTTATCTTTTCAAAAAACCAGCTTCTGCTTCATTGATTTTTTTTTCTATAATTTTTTTGTCTATGTTCTGTATTTGGACATTTACTTTGGGGATCTGAATTCTTCGGCAAAAGTTAGGGTTTTGGTGGTCTTGCCTTTCCAGCCCCCTTAGGTGATTTTTTTAGGCCATTAACTCATGATCATTCTATTTTCTCTATTTGTGTGTGCAGAGTTATAAATGTCCCTGTTAGCACTGTTTTCAGGGCATTCCAGAGGTTTGGATAGGACATGTCTTTGTTTTCATTTGTTTCCAGGAATCTTTTAATTTCTGTTTTGCTTTCTGTGTTGACCTAGGAGTTGTTCAACATCGTGCTGTTTAGTTTCCATGTTTTTGTTAGTTATGGGGGGATCTGGTTGGTGGTGGATATTTTTATTCCACTGTCTGAGAAGGTGCATGGCAGTATGTTGATCTTATAAAATTTGTTTATGCTTGATTTATGGGTGAGGATGAGGTCAATCTTGGAGTATATTCCATTTGGTGATGAGTAGAATATATATTCCGTGGTTATTGGGTGAAGTGCTATGTAGGTATCTGTTAAGTCCATTTGGTCAAGTGTCAAGTCAAGTTGAGGTTTGGGATCTCCTTGTTGATTTTTTGTCTCAACAAACTCTCTAGAATTGTTAGTGGGGTATTTATGTCTCTAGTTATGATAGTGTTAGAGTCAATGTCCTTTTTTAGTTTATTTAGCAGTTACTTTATAAATCCTGGTGCTCCTGTGCTGTGTGCATATATGTTTAGGATTAATATTTCTTGTTGATAAATCAAACCTTTTATCATATGTAGTGCCCCTCTGCATCTTTCAAAATTTTTGATACCTTGAAGACTGTTTTAATATTAAAATCACGACTCTTGCCTTTTTTTTCTGTTTGCCTGAAACCTTATTCTCCATCCTCTAACATTAAGTCTGTGGATGTCTTTGGCATGAGATGTGTGTCCTGCAGGCAGTATATTGTTGGGTAATGCTCTTTTATCCGGTCTGCCATTCTGTCTTTTCTGTGATGCATTTAGTCCATTCATATTCAGGCTCATTATTGAAATTCAAGAGTTTGTCCCTGTCATAATGCTCTTATACTGCTGTTTTGTTTTCTTTAACTTTTGCATTAATGTATTTGTATGTTTTTATTAATGCAGGTGTGCTTGGTGCTCTGTTGTTTCTGTGTTTTTGTGTGACCTTGTGAAGGACATAGTCTTTTTGTTTGGTTGTTTCTTTTTTCTTCTGTGCACAGCACCTTTTTTAGCATCTCCTGTAGAGCTAGTCTGGAGCAGCATATTCTTTTAGGGATTGGATGTCTGGGAAGGATTTTAATTCTCCATCACTGAAGAAGCTTAACTCAGCTGGGTAGGTAATTCTTGGTTGAAATAGTTTATCTTTGAGAACATTAAAGATTGGGGTCCTATACCTTCTGGCCTGTAGTATTTCTGCAGATAATTCTTTAGCAATTCTGACTGGTCTTCCCTGATAGGTAGTCTGAACTTTTTCACTTGCTGCCTTTAGGATTTTTCCTTTTAACCTATTGTGTGTAGGTGAATTCCTGTGTCTAGGGATTGGTCTTTTCATAAGATGTCTTGCAGTGGTTTTCTGAATCTTTTTTGCTTGTATAGTCATCTCTGTCCTGATGAGGAAAATTTTCTTGAATGACCTCATGGAATGTTTGTTCCAAGGTATTTTCCATTTCTCTGTCTACTTCAGGTATTCTGATCAGATGTAGGTTTGGTTTCTTGGTACAATCACACATCTTTTGGAGAGTTTTTTCTTTCTTCTTAAGTATTTTGTTTATATTTTTAGTAGATTGGGTTAATTCCATATTTTGCTCTTACAGTTCTTAGATTTTTTTCTTTCTTCCCCTTAGTCAATTCTGCTTCTAAGGCTTGTCAGTTTGCTATTTATTTATTGGATGGAGTTCTTTGTTTCTATTATTTCTAAATGTGCTTTCTTGAGTCTGTCCAATTTCGTTGCAATGTCATGTAGTTTTAGCCCTTGCATTTATTGATTTTTATTAATTCTATCCTGCAATTCTCTGATCTTAGTAAGTACCTTCTGGATAGTGTCATTGTTCTCAGAGCTAGCCATTGTTTGTGCTTCAGTAGCTGTTCTTTCAGGCACTGTCTCTTTGTTGGGGCTCTGAAGGTTACCAGTGATTTTTCACTGGTTTTTCTTTATTTGTAGCAGTCCTCTTTTCTTTCTTTTTAATTCTGATGCTCTGTGGGAAATGGAGAAACAATCACTTCTGATATTTGCTCTAGCTTCTGTCCTTTCCTGAGCTTGGCCTCCAGGTTTGTTCAATTATGAAATAGGGCTGGAAGTGAAGCATTGTGCTATCTCTTTACAATTTTGAGCTTTTACTAAAAAGTGGGAGAAGAATCATAAGGGTTCAGAACCTACTGATGGGTCACAATGCTTGCTATCTCATAAATGGGCCGGTTAGGACTTGCTCTCCATCTCCACACAATATGACCTTACAATGGGCATGCCTGTAAGCCCTGGGCCCAAGACAGCGTATAAGAGAGAAAGGGTAGGGAAGAAGGAGAGAAGAAAGGGAAAGAAGAAGAAAGCAAAAAAGAAAGAAAAAAGCAGAGAAAGAACAAAGGAAAAAAGAAAGGAGAAAACCAACTAACCAACAAATAAAGCAGACAAATGAGACAAACAAAAAAGTGAGAAGAAAAAAAAAACATGCTGGTAGAGTCTTCTCAGCTTAGTATCTCTCTTTGAGAGTGGGGGAGCTCCCTCTTGTGACAGGTTCTGTGACTGCAGGTCTGTTATTACAAGTTTCCTCTTCACTGTTGAAACTTGAGATATTGGAATCTTCACCCCCTGCTGCCTGCAATTGATAGCTACTGTGTGCCTGTGAGGGGAGGGATAACCTGACTCATCATCTCCCAGGCTCTCTCCGCTTTCTTTCCCCTCCCAGTATGGTCACAGCTCCCACAGCATTCCACAGTTCCAGTCGGGAAATGGGTCCTCTGGCCTCTACCCTGCTCTGCTGATCTCTTTTGCTCATTGCTAGGGGGAGTCAAATAGGCTTTCACCAGCCTCCTTCTCAGTCAGATCCACTGCATTTGCCTATTGTCTAGTGGTTGGCTCAGGGTGGGGGGGTGGATCATCTGGAGCTCCACATTTGCAGTTACCCAGCAAGGCTTGTGCACTGGAGTTGATCCACTCATAGTTTGTGGAAAGCAGCTCCAAAGCAATGCAGAGATCACCCCCTGGTCTTAAGATGTTGGTCTGTTGTTGTTGGAGACTGCCCTGGAGCACTTCTCTGCCCAGGCTTTAGACTGGCTGCTCAGTTGCTCTACAGACTGCTGTTCCTGTCACAAGCAGGGTCAGAAAAGATAGCTCCCTCTCCAGCAAGTATGACAGCCTCCAGAACTCAGATCCAAATGGCAGAAGCTTGCAGCTTAGACTGGCACTGGAGGTGATGGCACCGAGTCCTGGTTGGGGGTAACCTTCCCCCATTGCTTCTTTGGTACTCCACCTCTGGTTCCCTCACCGCACTCTCTCTGCCACTCTTGCTGCCAGTGTCTGGCCTGGCACTGTGGTGGTGGGAACAGCAGTTGCTTCACTAGCTTCTTCTGGGAAGGACTTTGTTGATTTTTTTAAATGGTGCTCAGTTTCTGAGCCCCAGGAAGCGCTATGGTCCAAGCAGAGTGACTGCAGCACCTGCTGCTCTACCAGGAGATCTCTGACCATTTGCTCCTGAGTCCCCACTCAGTCAGCCACTCATACACCCACTTACACATGGACATGCATGCAAATTTGTCCATATACTCACTCACTTGCACAGGGACTCATGCAGACCAACTGGCTATGCTTTCACCTACCTGGAAGCCCCTGTCCCTATGTTATTCTATAAAAGTTTTATAATATAATTTTAGTTATTAAACATAGGTATTTTTTGCATTTTAAGTTAAATTTGCACGTGGTATGAGGTGAGCGTCCAAATTTTTTTTTTTTGCATTCAGATGACCAGTTTTCCCAGCACAATTTGTTGAAAAGGGTGTTCTTTCCCCATTGAATGGTCTTTGCAACTTTGTGAAAAATCAATTGAACATAAATGTAATTTTTTTTTTCTGGACTCTCATTTCTATCCCCTTTCTATATGTTTATCCTTTTGTCAGTACAACGGTTTAGATCACTGTAATATTGTAGTAAGTTTTTAAATTATAAAATGTGAATCCTCCAATTTTGTGGGTTTTTTTCAAGGTTGGTTTTGACTTGCTGTGTCTCTTGAAATTCCATATGAATTTTAGAATGAGTTTTTTTTTTCTGTTCTTGCAAGTACCATTGGGATTTTGACAGGAATTACATTGAGTATGTAGACTCTTGTGGGTACTATTGTCATCAATATTGTCTTCCATTCTTTTAACATAGAATGCATTTCCACTTATTTGTGTCTTCTTTAATTTTATTTGCCAGTGTTTTTTATTTTTTAGTGTACAAGCTTTATGCCTTCTTGATTTTGGTTATTTCTTAGTATTTCATATTTTTTATGCCATTGTAAGTGAATTGTTTTCTTGATTTTCTTTCTCAGTTGTTTATTGCTAATATATAGAGATACAACTAATTTTGGTTTATAAATTTTATATCCTGAAACTTTACTAAATTCATTTATTGACTCTAACCATTTCACATTTGTGTGTTTGCATTATTTAAGCTTTCCTACATATAAGGTCATATTACCTTCAAATAAATATGAATTACTTATTTCTATTTTGGATCATTTTACTTATTTTTCTTACCTAATTTCTCTGACTAGAACTTCCAGTACTATGTTGAATAGAAGTGACAAAAGACAGCATTATTTTGTTTTCCTTTGCTAAGGAGAAGTTTTCAGTCTTTCACCACTGAATATCATGTTGTCTATGGGTCTTTCATTTCTTTCCTTTATTATACTGAGAAAGTTCTCTTAATTTCTAGTTTATTGAATGTTTGTATTACAAAAGACATTAAATTTTGTCAAGTAGTCTTCCTACATAAATTGAGATTATCATATTTGTTTCTTTTATATTAGTCTATAATGTGATATACTATACTGACTGATTTTCATCAGTTGAGTTGTCCTTGCCTTCCTAGGACAACTATGAATTTTCATGCAATAAAAAATTACAGTATTCATTTTTGGATAAGAATAAAAATGAGCTAACAAATGAACTTTTTGTACCCCCCAAATAAGGAAATAAGACATGAACTTTCACTATAATATAGGGAGGCCTTGAAAAAGTTCACTAGAATGCTTGGAAACTCTTTTTCCCCACTTTACTTGATGTACTTTATTCCTTTGTGTTTTGTGAAAAATAACTAATGAAAACATCAGCAATCAATGGACATTTTCTCAGTTGGGCCATATGTTAATTTATTACTAATATTCAAAGAGATGGAATTATTTTGGTGGCATTATCAATATACTGTTGTATACAAGACCATAGGAGAAGATCACGGTCTAAAAGTGAAATGAGAAAGGATCAACACAAAAGGATAAGTTGGGTCATCTGCAGAAATGGGCCACCCCAGAGATTATTTTTACTTATGCTGCTCTAATTAATTGAACAGTGGTTAAATGCAGTCAAGATGAGAGGAAGTATTCTCCAAGGAAGCTGCACTAGCATGAACTATGCATGGTAACTGGGAAATCAATAGTATGTATGTAGCCTAGATACTTATCCTGTGTCTTAAGCACCACACAAGAAAGCCTATCTATCTATCTATCTATCTATCTATCTATCTATCTATCTATCCATCCACACACATATATATCTGTAGATATATGTGTATATATGCATGTATCTACATCTGTATGTATATGTGTATATCGATATATGTGTATGTGCATATATATGTATACATACATATAAATTTTAAAAGGTAAGAGAGTCAGTGGGTACTTGGGCTAGTGAATACCTGCTTGGGATAGTCTATTGCTAAAATGTTAAGTTTTACAGGTTCACTGATGTCATGTTGGTAGCTTGATATTTGACATAGTAGAAGTAATATACATAAAAATTAGCAAATGCTACAAATCAGAAAAGTCAGTTGTTAAACATTTAACAGCATACCACTGCTAAGGTAAAATATGTTAAATATATATATTTTTTTATTCTGCTAGATCACTTCTGAGGGCACTAAAATAGAGGCTCTAGCATCTGCATAGCTGAAGCCCTGACATTCATATATGAAAAGCCTAATAAAGTAGTACAATAATATATTTATTGCTTATTGAGTACTACTTTATGCCAAGCACTTAAACATATTTCCTTTTTGTCATCACAATATAGTAGTTAGATATTATATTGCCCCTATTTTACATATGAGAAAACAGAGATCTAGAGTTTAAGTAATGGTCTAGAACTCATATATTGTCTTCAAGAGAGGTCCTGTGAAGCTATGAACTGGCCTTCATCTTTGAAAATTATTATTATTTTCTTGTCAGGGTTTCATTCTGTTCCCCAAGTTGGAGTACAGTGACACAATCTTGGTTCACCACAGCCTCCAACTCCTTAAGATCAAGTGATCCTCCTGTATCAGCTTCCCAATAATTGTAGCCACACATCATCCCACCTGACTACTTGTTTTTTATTTTTACCTTTTCTTTTTGTAGATATGAAGCATTGAACTTCTGGGCTCAAGTAATCCTCCTGCCTCCAGCTCCCAAAGTTTTGGAATTACAGGCAAGAGCCACCATGCCTGGTCTGAATTCTTTCTTTAATTAAAAGAATAAATGAACAGGCTTAGTAGTAAGATATAGTGAATATAATCTAATCTTTATACTAATGTTTGATAGACATTTTGTTTCTTGGAATACTTCTAGATTAACAATAGGAATATCATTTATCCTTTCTGGTTCTCATTTTTCTCATCCATCAAGTGAATGCTTTGATAAGATGAGACTTTAGTTTTAAGGCAATATAGTTTCAGGATACTATTATGGATACATTCAGAGAGATTCTATTAATCAAAATGTCATCTGAATATTTTATTTTAATATATATACAAACTTATTTGTTATGTAAATAAATTTTGAAAGTAGCCTTGAGTTCAAAATCTATATATGTTCATTCCTAGTTATATGGCTACAAGGCAAGTTGCTTAAGCCCAAAGATCCTCAGTTATTTCATCTAACAATAGTTATAACCATGACCCCATTTCTACCCCAAGATTTTTTTTAAACATTAAATATATTATAGTAGTGTGCGTGAGTTGCTCTAGTAGTATAATAAAGTATAATTTTACTTTTAACTTATGCTTTTTAATTATTGTATAACTAACTTATATTTCTTCAGTAACTTAGCATAGGGGAAATATATAAGTTTTTGACAATTTGAAGCTTAGCCAAAATAGGTAATGCTTTGGCATGTAAATATAAAAATAATTATTGACATATTATAAAAGTATTTAAATAATACTTCAAAAAACAAGATATTTTGTAGCCTCTTCTGAATATTTGATTACTTCAGTTAAATAGGCTTGAACGGAAATAACTTCAACAAGAAAATGATTAACTATAATTATCTTTAAAAACACTGCATATGTCAAAGGCTTTCAGTTATCCTGTTTTTCTTCATTGCAACTTGATTGATTTGAAACATATAGCCTCATTTAAACTATAGAAAATGCAGAGCTAAATATGCATCTGAAGGAGAAGGTTGAGAGCGCATATTTTTATATTTGAGAACTGCACCTCAGTGGCCTTGACAGCTTGCCAAAGTAATTCAGAGGCTCCTTAAAAGGCCAGGCTCTACTGAATTATCTCTTTGAGATACTATGTAAACCTAAGAAAGGGTTTGGCAAATTTTCAGAGTAGCTTCCCCTCCTACACACATACACACATACAGCTTTGTTTAGTTAAATTCTCAGTATATAAATCAAATAACTGTTTCAGTTTGAGACTGCCACCTGAGCAAAAGTATGATAAGAGGAACAATCAGATGACTACTCTTTTAAGGATATGAGCTGAAAAATAATATGGACTAGTCTGACAGAGAAGAGAGGAGGGTTAATGAGATCGGTTTTAGGCTTATACTTCATGCATTTCTCTAAAATCAGGGATAGTCTAGGTTATTCTCAGTTTAAAACATGAGCATCAACCAAGCCTGAGGCTTAAATGTTTAGATCTCAGAATTAGGTAAATCTGGGTTTAAATCTCAGGCTTATCACTCACTAACTTTGTGATCTTGAACAAATCATTTTAGTGCTCTAGGCGTCACATTCTCATTCATAAGGTGGGTGTATGAGTAAATAATAAAGCCTATCTCATAGGGTACACGTGAGAATTAAACAAGATAGAACAGAGGGTGTACGGCAAAGTGCTTGGCAAATAAATGGTTTCATAAACAACAGCTATTATTATTTTGAAAATATTCTCTCTCTAGCCATAATGAATTAATTTTGACTAATATCACTTTTAGGAAATAAATGTCCCTGAAAGGGGTCAATATCAAAGTCCTTGCTATATAGCACTCTATCTAGTAGCAGCTTAGTAAAAGTTTTTGTGACAGTTGAGTGTGTGGACTGCCCTCGAGAGACACCTAGCAGAGAAAGGCAGTGAAGATAGATAAGGCACTGCGAGAAATGGTAGTCGTCAGTGACAATCCTGGCATATTTCACAATTTTGCTTCAGGCAAGCCTTGACAACACCATTAAAATTTTCCTCATTTGTTATCTCTGGCCCACAATAGACGTATCCACATCTGAAGGTTTTGTATCTTAGACTCTCTGCAGAATCCAAAAACCTGCTACATTTTTCAGCTCCAACCAGAAACAAGAAGCTGATGTTTCCATCTACACAGACAAGCCAAGGCAAAGAGGAGAGAAAGGTACATGAAGGACCAGCACACACTAGTCTCCATTTTGAGTTATTCCAAATGCAGAGGAGAGAATGATTCTTAATACATACTAACAGATGCACTGATAGAACGGAACACCTGGTGGAATTACTCTCTAATGTACAATGTTCAAACATATCTAAAGAAATATACCATATAAGTGTTAAACATTAAGTATTACTGTAAACTAATACAAATTCTAGTTTTAGAACACCAGTTTTTAAAGTATCTCATTGAACGTTACTAAGTCTCAAAGTAAAGTATATTTCTGTTCATTTTCATTAAAAAAAAATGCAAGTGGAAGATTGCAAGTGACTGTAGGATACATAGCAAACAAAGACTGGTTACAATAGTTCCATGATAACAACTTTAGAAGAATAATGTATTTGCATCCACTCACTATCTAAGTGCTACTCACACATCATCAGAATTCGTGCTGAATGAAACCATAGACAGATTTATGATTAGAATTCTTCCCATGGTAAACTATATTTATTAATGAACACTGTTGCACCGATACCATCCTGACCTATAGTTCTAAACTCTGGCTGCTTGTTAGAGTCATTAGAGGATCTTCAAAAAAGTATCTACACTCAGAAATCCTGATTTCATAGCTAATTTTGGGTGATGGATGTCAATTTGTTTTGCATTTTTAATTTTAAAGTAATTTGAAACTTACAAAATATAATTGAAAGAATACAAATGAACCTCATCTACACTTCATCCAGAGATTCCATTCAAGTTTTGTCAACTGTCCCAAAATGTCACCTATGGGCAAAATAATCGAAGTCAGGATTACATATTACACTTGGCTGTTATATCTTCTTATTTTTTCCTAAATCTGGAAGTGTTCTACTGTTCTTCCTTGACCTTATTGTCCACATGTATGGACTCACTGTGAACGTATAGATATCTTTTTATATATTCCTCTTCTATTCAATGGGAATCAAATACTACCCATTGCCATTAGCATTTATTTATATGCCCACATTGTTCTAGATATGCAATGGGAGTCCTTTCAAGCTGGCATCTATGTTTTGACATGGCAAAACACACACACAACATTTTTGTATTTAGTTTTTCTCTCTTTTCATATATATACACATACACACATCCACATATATGTAAGTACATACATATGAAACCATGAGTTCACACACATATTGCTAATTCCAGTGGAATATCAGTGCTTACTATTTCTTTCATTTCATATGTATAATTTCATTCTATCACAGTGAGAAATCTAGCTTCTGGTAGCCTCATTATGTTTACTCTCTGTCTCAATCTTTTATAAACAATTTGCAGCTTCCCTAAGAATGTTCTTACATTCAGGCTTTGTAATGACTTGTGAACTGAAGAAAAAGAGGGAAGGGGGAAAAGGGAACTAAAAGAAGGGAAGAAAAGAAAGAAGAAAGGAAAGAAGAGAAGAATGAACAAAATACTAACATTTTGAAATTCCTTATAGAAGGAATTTAAAAATCAGCTTTACAATTATTCATAGTATTCCTTTCACAACCAACCCTGCCTATATTTGGCTAGTGGCATTATTATCTGTACCCAGATCTACAGAGGGAAATGAGACCAGATTTCACCAACTTTTACCTGTTGTCACTACCCCTTTGGTGCCTCACTATAATTTTCAATGGCAATATAATGTCACTGTTGAAAAAAGTGTATTTTTGCAAGTAGGCACACTCATCTAAAAATAACCAGACCAGTGCTTCACAATTGCAAATAAAACTTTCTCTATATATCTGGGCAAATCAGTATGCAAATGAATCCATCTCAAATGAGCCCTATCCCATGTACTTAGAAGCAGCACAAATCTCTAAATACAGATTAGGGATTTCTACTTTTCCCAATATGATTCACAACACATAGTTTCTTTCTTTCTTTTTTTAGATAAGTGAAATATAATCTCTATTTTTTTTTTTTTTGCTTCCAGAGAACATAGAGAGCAAATTGTAGTTTTTAGTATAATCAAGATCATTTATTTTTCAAGTTATTACTTAAAAAAAAACTAAAAGGTTAGACTTGAATTTTTGATCCAACAAGGAATACACTGAATTTAAAAGGCTTATTTATTTATTTTATTAGAGAAATAAATCCTGAAAGACTCTGACATAACTTCAAGAAAATCTCTCTCCAAGGAAAACTATGTCTGGGGATAAAAGAACATTTATGGAATATTTCAACTTACTGAAAGTCAATGTAGAGTTGAACAGATGCTAAATCACATTTTTCTTATTATAATCCACAAAAGTGATGGAGAACATTGATTTATATGTACAGCCAAAAATATTTTTAGAATTATGCTAACAAAATATCTTTGCTGTCACGGTGGGTGTTCTGAGCACTGTGAGATTAACAACAGTTAATCCCAGTGTACAATGTCATCACCCAGTAGAAATCGATAGCTGATGTTAGGGCATCGTTTTTTTTCCTAGTGTTTCTGCCCAACTAGACTATCCATCACTCATATCTCTTTCTAAAAATATTGTCACTTTACCTATGCTCCAATTCTTGATTCAAATTGCTATCTATGGCTATAGGCTCAATTCAATTACTGTATGTTTCATAAAGTCTCCCCCAACCTTCCCCACACTCCCTCCCAATGAGAGAAGACATCTCTTTGGGAAGAACTCTATTACTCCTTTGTGCTTAATTATTTTATTTGCCATTGTTTCATATATAGACCCTTTTTAATGGTCTTCTTAATGTTAGTAGCCATTTATTATTTTTATTATCTTTTATTATTTCTATGATTTTTATTATTCAACCATGTTGAATATTATGAAAAATCAATAGTTATTTCAGGAATAAAGGTGAATACAAATGCCGACATGACGTTGAGATACCACCTAACCCCAGGGAGAATGGCCATCGTTAATAAAACAAACAACAACAGATGCTGGCGAGAATGCAGGGGAAAAAAGGAATGCTTCTACACTGCTAGTGGGAATGCAGACAAGAGTAACCTCTTTGGAAAACAGTGTGGAGATTTCTGAAAGAACTAGAAATTGGCCTTCCATATGACCCAGCAATCCCGCTATTGGGAATATACTCAGAGGAATTCAAATCATTCTACAGAAAAGCTACCTGCATACTCATGTTTATTGCAGCACTATTCACAATAACAAAAACATGGAACCAACCATGCTGTCCACCGAAACTAGACAGGATAAAAAAAATGTAGCACACATACACAATGAAATATTATGCAGCTATAAAGATGGACAAACATATGGCCTTCACAGCAACTTGGATGGATTTAGAGTCTATCATACTCAGTGATTTATCACAGAAACAAAGAAAAGCGTACCATATGTTCACACTCATAAGTGGACCTTGAACAATTATCATAATACTATAAGAAAGGGATTGGCAGTAGTGGGAAACTGCCAGGAGAGGAGTGGGTGCATCTCATCAATAAGGGTGCCCACATAATGAATATTTGTATATCTAACCCTGAATTGCATCACACATCTTTAAAATTAAAAATTAAAAAAAATAGAAAAACAAGGGCTGACGTAACATTTCATCTGATAATCTATTTGATTTATGTTATCCAATCTCCTCATTTGGTTAGAGAACAGTTTCACAGTATTTCTATGATGTTTTTTAAAATATGAAAGTGCAAAGAGAGTTGGGTCAAGCAATTTTCAAAAGAGCTAGACAAGCTGCATAATATTAAACGTCACTGTAACTTTTCTCTTTTATGATTCAATGAAGCCTTAAGTGCTATATAATAGGCAGCTTCAACCACCTCTCATAACATGCACATGAAGAGAGAAAGCGAAAATACCATGAGGTTCTGAGAACGCAAAAATGCAAACACATTCATCAAGAAAAGAGATTTGAAATGCCATCTGTAAGGGTTAAATCATTAGGCCTATAACCTGAAATTTACCTAGTGAAGACAACAAAAGATTCTTCCATAACCCTTTTTTCTCTATGAAGCTTTCACCAAACAATGAAAAAAAAGATAATTTTCTCTTAACCCATTTTGATTGAACACAACCCTCTCCTCACCTATCTCTTTTTCCTCATCTGCACATCACATAAATTAGCAGTGTCTTTAGATAGCTGTTTCAATACCCATACATATAAACACAGTCTCTGCAGTTTGGAATTATGCTTAGGAATCATATAGACATCATAGAAAATGTATATTATCGCACACACACGCATTATAATTGCATAATGTATGTATAAATTTTTAAAATATCTAAATTTATAGTATGCATAAATTCATATAAAATAAGTACACTACATAGATTTATAAATATATTTATATATAACATATATATACATATATTCTTCACTATCATCTAAAAATAAATATATTCCATGCTGAACACTATCACACATGCAAAAACCACAATGGGCATTATGCTTAAAATGTATATTTAATATATAATTTGGGAAAGTATCAGAAAACATTATTAATTGAAACATCATCAAACTATTGAGACCTAAGAGCCTTCAGTTCACTGTAAATTTGGCTTATATGCAGGATTACATTTAGGAAAAAATGACTCAGAGAAATATATTGTGTAAACCCAGAAAAAAGTTGGCAATAAATCAGATTTCATGTGTAACCCCCTATTTTTCTTTTCCTGCCAGGATTATTCAAATAAATATATGTGGTATCTATCCAGCCTGATCATCACCTTGGTACACTATTTATAGGAACACAATTGAAATAAAGGTAACAGGTATGTGTGTAAAGAAGAATTTATTCTGAATATTTCTTCAGTGGTGCACTTAAGAGAACCTATTAACACTTATATTTTTATTTAAAAGAAAATAAAATCAAGTAAGTTTTTTGAATGGTCCAAGAAGAAATGAACTTTATCTGATTTCAGAAATACGTTGAAGATGTGGGGAGACAAGCAGAAGGGAGGGGTATGATAAAATATTTCAAGGTCGCCTTAAGACAAAGACTACTTCAGAACTTCTTGTTGTAACTACTCCAAGATTAGAAAGTTTTTGTTGTTTTTTTTTCTTTTAACTCTTAAGTTTAGGATGACAGTTATTTCATTGTTCTTCTTTTCTTTTCTCAAATCTTTGTTCATAAGAAAGCCATCATTACAAGAGCAACCTATTTTTCAAAGTACAAAAAGTAATTTTACCACATATGAAGAATAGGTCTGGGGAAATTAATTTTTCAGTATGATTTCATGATTTATTCCACCTAACCTGGTCATATCTACAATTTTGGCAGCCTTCTTGTCTCTGGTGACCGTGTCTCTCACTGATTCTAAGTATATGTCCCTTTATTTCTTTTTCTAGTTAGCCAAACTTGAGCTCATTAAAGACATATTTTCAAGTTCACATTCATGTCTAATATACATGAGATAACAAACCTAATAACTGGTAATGGTACACAGGTAAATAGTCAATAAATAGTGCAGAATACAGAAATAGACACTTAAAATATAAAGCGCCAGGATTTTTTTCTATGTTGCTTAATAAAAGTTAATTTATTATATATTTTTCCTTAAAGCTAAGTCAAATGCAAATTAACAATTGAAATGTATTCCCTAGACCTACAAAGTACTCATGTATTACATGATATAATTAAGACAAATAAAACATAATTAAGAATTTAAGTAGCCATATGGTATTTCCAAGTAATACAATTATCTAATTACACACACACATAAGGAAAAAAAAATCATGGAGTAAACATGCAATTACCGTATAAACTTTCTATTGCTTTTCTTTTTTTTTTTTTTGAGTTGAAGTATCACTCTGTCACCCAGACTGGAGTGCAGTGGCCTCCCGGCCACCGCAGCCTCGACCTGCTGGACTCTGGCGATCCTTCTGCCTCAGCCTTCCAAGTAGCCAGAATTACAGGCATGCGCTACCACGCCCAGATGATTTTTTGATTTACTGTAGAGATGAGGTCTCACTACCCAGGCGGGTCTTGAACCCGCGGGCTCAGGCAATCCACTCACCTCAGTCTCCCAAAGGCGCGGGATTACAGGCTGAGCCACCAAGCCCGGCTCTATTGCTTTTCTTATATTTAAGTATATACACATACATACATCTATACTTAATCCAGAAAAGTACTTTATTTTTCAACATGTTTACATTGAAATATGTACTACTCACATTTGATCTTCATTAATATTCTTTTTTTTTTTTATTTTAACAGTGTGGATACAAGTGAGGATTTACTACATAAGTCGGCTTCATACCAATGAAGTTTGAGCTTCCAGATGGCCCTCACACCCACTGGACCAGTGGACCGGGTACTCATTGTGTTATCCCATACCTCCCTCCCTCCCCTAGCAGTGCCCAGCACTTGTGATATTGTGTCCACCCTTGTGCTGTTCTAACTAGTGTTCAGGCATCACTTATGAGTGAGAACATGTGGTATCCAGTTCTTTGTTTCTGTGAGAGTTCACTTAATATATGATCTCTAACTGCATCCAGGTTCCTTTGAGGGTCATGATCTTGCACAGTCATAAAGAAGAGCAAAATTCATCACTATTCTTTCTAGACATATTTCCATAAGACTAACATTCATACAGCTAGTAAAGATTACAAAATTTGAAAGAATAGAAACCTCTTCACTCCCTGTCAAGGCAGAAAGTGATAGGCAGAATTCCTGCAGATTCAGAGAATCCATTGGGAGAGACAAACAGGCAAGGTGGAGGTGGAGTTTTATAGATGGCTGTGATTTTCTGGGGCAGAATTGTTTATCTCTGTCATTTGTAATAGGATAGGAAGTGTCTCCATTTATTACCCAAATCTCTAGCTGTCTCACTGTCTCCTACTCTATTTCACAATAGCTCTCTGTAAACGCTAAGCATTCATGAAAATATATTCTGAACTACAAGTTCACTTTAGCAAAATCAGCCTTAATAAATAGCAGAGAGCAGACCGGAAACATATTATACTCAGCAACAAGCATCTCATGGGAAAAAGCATGGAAATCTTAGCAAAAATCACTGAATGTGTGGCCTTGGACAAGTCACAACATTTCTAATAAACACCACCACGATCATTTGTTGATTATTTTTTACTAGAAAATATGCTAACCATTGATATGTTCATCTCATTCTAGTGACAATCTTCTTAGGTAGGTAATATTTTCACTTTTGGTTTTATATAAGATGAAAATAAAATGCTGGAAAGTTAAAAAAAATCTTCCTAAGACCACATAAAGTAGCAAAATTGGTGTTTCAACCTTCTTATGCCTGATAGGAAAGTCAGTGCTCTTAACCATCATGCTCACTGAGGTGCCTTATTAAGAGTACCAAAGTCACTGGGTTATGAGATGCAAATGGAAAGTCACATAAAACTGACTGTAAAATATTAATTGCTGGATAAATAAGCATTTGCTTATGAGTCATTCTCCCCCTAGCTCCTGATATTCTTGGTAATATGTTTTGCATCCCAATTATTTGGTGAAGGTTTACATACATCCTCTTATCCTAATGACATAGGGGTCAGTAGAAGAACATAGGGCCAAGGAAACAGTTGATGGGGTGACATGGATAACTATAAACAAGGTCAAAACATTTAACACACCCATCAGAAGTTTTGACAGATCAATGATTTTTGAAGTCTATCTACAAAGCTACCCTGAAGCTTGGGCTAGTCTAATGATTGTTTTTCTGAAATCTAAACACAAGGTCATATAATGGAGTGATTTTAGAGTCAAATACAAATGAGTTATTTAAGCCACAAAGTGACATTTGAATTACATATTGATCAGGAGCAAAACAAAACAAATAAAAAGGGGGGTTGCTAAACATTGTGGATTTTTTTTCTCTGTAAATCAAGCTTAGACATGGTTTCTAAAATGTACATTTCTTATGATTACTCTATAGTTACATGTTAGCTTTTAATGAAGTAGTTTGAAGCACTTAAAAGGACCTTTATAAAATACCCGTGAAAGTATAAACATCCAATGTGTATTTGTACCTGGAATTCTCTTTGTGTAAATCGCACGGCTTTAAGGAGTGTTTTGTCCCTTGCTCTAGATACATAGATGTGTTTCCAGCAGACACACTTTTTCTTTTATATGAGTTGGTAATTGATTTCAATCTCTATGATGTACTCCATCCCTGAAAAAAATAAAAACATCCTGCAGAATTAAAACACAAGGATTTAGGCATTACTGATGGCGATTTGTACCTACAAGCACTCTGTAGCTTTCAATAGCAATATTGCAAGGAAATATAATTTTCTTTTCATTGTGTATTTAAAGTGTGCATGGGTGTCTGTGTATATTACATGTCTGTAATATTATTGAAGAAAAAACTATGTATTATAAATTTTTATGTTCCCGGTTTAAGGTTACTCCTTTCAGAATCACCATCCTTCGCCTGTGCTATTCTATGGCATCGTCTGTTCTCCCCACATTCACAAGGAATTTTGATTAATGGCTCTCAGTAACCAAAACCAGTGACTGACTTGAATTATAGCAGGAAAGCCGGTGACTTCTGCAGTCTACCTGGGTTCAAATCCCAGGCCCACTCCCATGGGCTGGATTATGGCTTCCACCCCTCCTCTCCAATTTATATATTGAAGTCTTAACCCTCAATGTGACTGTATTTGGAGATACAATTTTAAAGAGATAATTAAGGTTAAATTAAGTCATTGGGTGGGTGGGTCATAATCCAATAGGGTTGGTGGCTTTATAAGAACAGGAAGAAAGGGAGATATCTCACTTTGTTATGTACTCAGGAAAGACCATGGGAGCACAGTGAGAAGACACATATCTGCAAGTCAGGAAAAGAGCCCTCACCAGAGTCTGACCATTGTGCCATTCAGATTTCAGACTAACATCCTCCAGAACTGTGAGAAAATAAATTTTTGTTGTTTAAGCTACCTGGTCTGTGGCATTTTGTTACAGCAGCCTGAACAGACTAAAACACCAGCTTTGGCATTCTTAGAAAAAATACTCAGCATCTCTGTGCTAGAGCTTTTTCACTTAAAATGAAGAATAATCTTACCTTTTATAGAAGATAGTTGTGAAGCGGAAATGAAGTAATACATGTAAAACACTGAAAGTTTTTTTTTTTATCAGTTAACATACAATGTGTTGTTACAGTGATTTTTGAGATCTGTATCTCTAGCCAATAACACTTCTCTGAACTCTAATTTATATTTTTAAACTTCCAAAGTGATCCTCCTTCAGAGGAATCCCAAGTATATTAACTTTAACTTTACCCAAACCAAACTTTTTTTTTTCTTGGACTCTACAAAAAAGAAAAAAAGCCCCAATTCTTTCTTTACTTACCTACCCCCCACCCCTGCTTTTTTTTTTTTTTTTTTTGAGTTGGAGTCTCACTCTGTCACCCAGGTTGGAGTGCAGTGACATATTACAGCCACAGCAGCCTCAACCTGCTGGGTTCAGGAAATCCTTCCAAGTAGCTGGAACTACAGGCATGTACCACCACACACAGATAATTTTTTGATTTATTGTAGAGATGAGGTCTCACCAATTTGCCCAGGCTGGTCTCGAACCCATGAGCTCAGGCAATCCTCTCATCTTGGCCTCCCAAAGTGCTGGGATTATAGGTGTGAGCCACTTCACCTGGCCCCTTTTTCAATTAATGGTGTCAGCTGTCCTCATAGCTGTCCAAGGCAAAACAATTAGAGACAACCTTCAACTCATCTTTGTCTTCAGTGGTTTGAAAAGATTGTTCAGGCTAAACCATCTTATATACCCATACTTTTCTATGCTGCTGATATTGCTTTAGATCAGACCCTCAACATTTTTTTCCTTTCCTATTATAGAAAACCTCTTAACTGCTTCTCCCTCTACAGCCCTATGATCTTACTGCCATAACTCCAATATAGTTTTGCACTTACAGTTATTTCTAAAATTTGGATCTGGGATTAAAAATAATAAATACTTAGTTATCAAGGATGTCAGTGATTTTCAACTTCCCAAAACTAAAAACACATATGCAAAACAGTTACATCACCTTTAACACATGTTGAAATTTAAGATTGTCAAAGATCTTTCTCCCAAAATCTAGGAGAAAAAAAAATTAAGTACAAGATTAAAGGAGCAGAAAGTTTCTAGCATTTGGGGGGAAAAAAAGGTAAAAAGACACATTCTCCTTCCCCCATTATCTGCTCTTGAATCAATAACCTCAGCTCTGTGCTAAGCAGAAAACTATTTTTGGGATGGTACTGAGACACAGTAGTAACAAAGTTTCATCCTATCTCAGAAAACTTCACCTAATACAGGAATTAAAAGATCAAATTGGATTGACCCCCATGGCCCTATCTTCCAATAAAACCTGGATTCAGGTCAATAGCATTTGGAAGGAACAGGAAGAGCGCCCATTCACTCATTCCTTCTTCAATTGCCAAAGCACACTAATGTACACAGTTAAACTCTTCCATTCAATGTGCTACTTAGAATTTATTTTCTCAAGTGACAGAAAAACCCATTTTTCTATTTCCTCGAAGAGACGTAATTTATGCCCTATTTCTATGTTAGATTACTTGTGGATATTTTTATTGGTGATAATTTTTTCCCTTTTATTTATAGTATACTAAGTGATGGGGTTGCAAATGGCTTAACTAAAAAAAAAAAAAAATCCAAACTTGAGAGGCATTCTTTTCATATATATATTCTGATGCATAAGCAAATGTGCACAAAAACAAGTAAGTTTTGCTATTCTTCCACTATCCAAAGAAATAATTACCGAGTAGGGACTGTAGTATACAAGATATTGAGACAAACAGAATGAGTGCAATGACACAGGTACTAGATTCATACTTATTTTAAATCAAATGTAGAATTAGGAAAGCAAAATGAACTAGACTTCAAATTACAGAGATCCCGATTAAAAAGAGCCTGAAATGTGGACAAATGTTTATTCATTAATTCATCTTTGCATTCATTTGTGCATTAATTTAATATTGTCTGCTCAATATTAGAAACAGATTAGAAAAGTAATTAGAAAGAAAAGCTGACCTCGGGAATTTAAAAGATAATAAGATATATACATGAGAGAATCATCCAGGATAGAAGATGTAGAAGATGGTGAGTGCTATAATAGAAACAGATCATGTTTGATAAAGATCTGTTTATGCAGATAAAGAATAGTATGACTGTTTATCGTCCCAAATATAGTAATTTCACGCCATCTTTGATAATTATAGTTTAATAAAGTTTTCTGAAGGCCAAAAATACTTTATAATTTTTCAGGAATATAAAATAAACCTATGTCAGTTTTCATTCAAGTTGTCCCTTGAATATTATTTTCTCTTGCAAAACTGGAATATTGCATATAAAGCTCTATTATCAACATGGTTGACAACTACATCTGAAATTCTTCATAGTTCCTGAAACAATATGTTGACTTAGTGTTAAGTCATTTATCTTACTTTACTTTCCTGTTCAATTCATCTGCTCATTGTACCTTTAATATCCTCCTTGGGAAAAGATTGCAACGATTTAGGTTTTGAGGGGCAGTTTTAGGGTACTTTGGAGAGTTGTCAGTCTGAATTGATTCCTCCCCTGGCTTGAAAATTGCACTATTACCACTACCCTCATTTACATCAAATAGACGAATTAATTTAAGTGAAAGAGAGATTATCTCCAAAATTAAGTTACATACACTGGAAACAAACATTATTGTTTCCTGTTGCATTGTCTTTTCTCTGTTTTAATGCTTATTTATATTATCTTATCATGTTCCAACACTATGGAAAACGGAGGTAAAAACGCTTCTGTACACTTGTTTCTTTTTTTTCAAAGTAAAATTCCAGTTTGAATGAAAGGGTGATGTTGACAATACTACATTGTATATATCTTGTAGCTTAATGGTGTTTTCTAAAATCCATCAAGTCAAACCCATCAGCTATAGTCCAAGACATAATATATGTGGGAAAAAAAGAGAAATAAGAAGGAGGGTGGAAGGAAGAAGCTAACAGTATATTTAAGGGAAACCAACTTCAGTTGCCCAAATATTTACCAGTTAGTGAATAGTCTATGATATACTTGAGCCTATAGCATTCAGCAGGACAGATCCATACACAGTCAAAGAAATGAAACAAAAAACAAGAAAGGTACTTCGTAAAATATAGAAAAAATTGCCTTACAAATATAGACTTCTCATTTTTCTTTAAATCTAAATGTCTGCTGCCTGGTAGTCCATAATATTCTATTAAGTAGGATACACCAAAATCCTCCCCTCTTTATTGACTTTTCACTTTAAGGAACCCATAAAACTAATTTTATCCAAAATGTTATAATTAAATTATATTAGTAAGAAAAATTGACCATCTACTATATACAAGAAGTTGTACTGAGAACTTCACATATAGGAATCTTACTCTTCATAGTAATCTTACAGCGTAGAACACATGAGGGAACAGACACAGAATTCAGTGCTATGGCCACAATCATAAAGGATTAAAATTGTATCATTCTGATGCTAAAGCTTAAACTTTTTACTGGGCCATGTTACCTGATAGTCTTTAAAGAGTTAATTAACATTCATTCAAAAATAATACTCAATTTATTATTCTAAATGAATTATAATTAAATAAGCTTATACTAAGACCCTACTCAGAACATCTTATGGATGAAAACTACAAATGAAACATAATCACTGTCCTCCAAGAACTGACAACTCAATATATGAACAAAAAAAAAAAAGAAAAAGAAAAACTAAATGTCATTAAATCATTCAAGTAAATAAGATACATTGCTAGATGGATAGAATGAATAGAAGGATGAAAAGATGGCTAGACATGATAAAGCAAGTTTAGTAAAAAGATTTTTAGAGATAGATGGTAGGTATGGGGAATTATCAGTAATGATCTTTCTGACTTATTGAAATTGTTAAATTAGTTTAAATAAATTTGTAAAATTTGATTCAGAGATATTGATACTATAACGTAAGATACAAAAGGAGATAACTGTTTCCATTTTGTTGATTACAACAAAAATATTTCTTACTTATCTTACCATGACATAAAATAAAGTAGAGATACATGAAAACAAGTCCATTTGAACAACATAAAAGCTAAATTCAAATGAAGGACAACATTTATACATAGAAATATATATATATATATATATATGCTTATTTTCAGGATTTTTTAAAAGAGGAGATATATACTGATACACACACACACACACACACACACACACACACACACACACACAGGTTGAGTATTACTTATCCAAAATTCCTGGACAGAGTATCTCAGATTTCATATTACTTTGAATTTTGGAATATTTGCATTTTACTTACCTGTTCGATATCCCTAATCTAAAAATCTGAAATCCAAAATACTCCAATGAGCATTTTCTTTGATTGTCCAAGTCAGCACTTACTTAAAAAGTTTTGAATTTTGGAGTATTTTGAATTTTGGATTTTCTGTTTAGGGATACCTCATATGTATCTTCAAGATTTGTATATGTATGTGTGTGTATATATCTCTAGCATTTAAAAATATGGGGGGAAGGGAACCTGAATCAGAATATCAAAAACTAAAGACAAAAATGAACCAAAAAATAGCAAGATATGAAACTAAAGTTGACTGAACTTAGAAAAGTAATGAAAAAACTGCACTCCAGCCTGGGCAACAGAGTGAGACTCCAACTCAAAAAAAAAAAGAATAAAGAAATAGGGTCCAGTATTTGATAGTATAATGGGAAAAATACAGTTAACAATAATTTATTGTCTATTTTAAAGTAGCTAGAAGAGAAGAATTGGAATGTGTCCAACACAAAGAAGAGTTAAATGTTTGAGATGATAGATATTCCAATTTCCCTGATTTGATCATTACACAGTATAAGCATGTATAAAATATCACACGTACTCTCAAAATATGTACAACTATTATATATGCATCAATAAAATGGTCTAAACTGAAGTATACAAAAATATTTAAAGAAACAAAAAAACAAAGGATGCTGTTCTCATGAAGAGTCTTTCTGAAGTATCTATGAAAGAAAGAATTTTATCCAACCAAGAAATGTCTGGAGTAACTTTAGCGAAAAGATTTAGAAGGAACATTATATGAGACTGACAATTAAGTTCACAAACTAATCCTAGAAAAAGTGCTACACACCTCATTGCTGAATATCGCTATGGTCACCTTCGAAGTACTCCTCTTGGGGAGTTATGCACCAACACCAGTGCCTAGTCCACCCATCAAAGCAGTTTTGGAATTCTTTTTCTGGAATGTCGTTGTATTAGGTTTGGTGTTCTGAATGGCAACAAAATGTCTTCCTTTCAATATTTCCTTAATCTTTGGGTAAAGAAAAAATCACTGGGAGCCAGATCAGGTGAATAAGGAAGGTGTTCCAATATAGTTTTCTGTTTACTGGCTAAAAACTCCCTCAAACACAGTACTGTGTGAGCTGGTGCATTGTTGTAATACAAGCGCTCCTTTAGGACCATTTTGGTACACACCTTTCTCATGCCAACATTTTCAGTTAAGATTTTCCTAACTTCTGCTATGCTTATTGCAGTCGACCAAGGATTTTGATGCACAATTTAACACATTTTTTCAATGTTTTCATCAGTTCTGCTCATTACTGGCTGTTCTGACCTCTCTTCATCAATGACCCTTTCTCTCCCTTCAGAAAAATGTTTTAACTCATTTGTCTGTTGCCATTTTCCTCATGATATTATCCCCCTAAACTTGAACTAAGATGTTCCTATTTTACTTGTACTCTTGCCAAGTTTAACAAGAAATTTAAAGTTTGTTCATTGCTCTAATTTAAGCGCCAACATTGTCGTGACAGCACACAAAAATATGTGACAACCATAGTGAATGCCACTCAGCAAGACACCACCGCATGTTGACATGAACACAGCTGTGAAACACTGACATACCAAGGTTCTGAAACCTTACTGAGTTGTTCGTTTAGTGCTGCCAACATAAGCACATGGTGGGAATTTTGTAAACGTAATTGTCATAATCATATGTTTCATACTGGATATAAGACTAAAAATAAATATGAAGACAAGAGTGGAAGAATAATCTATTATCAAAAATGATTCAAGAGAGTTTCAGTAAAGTAAAAATAATGCACCTAAAAATGTGAGGAGAAGAAAGAAAAAGCAGACAATAGTTCATTGCTTGCTATATAGAAGTAAGATAGAGTCATAGGATACTATTAAAAACTCAGAAGAAAGTTAAGGGATAAATAAGAAAAGAGTAAGCTAAGATATTAAAAGTAAAACAGTGAACTAAGAGTATTAAAATTAATTTGGTATTAAAATTAAATAGCAAAATAAATTTTAAAAAGAACAAAGAAAACATTGTATAGAGAGAAAATACAAGATGAAAACACAATGCATTAAATTATTAGATAAAATTATATAACAAAACTTTTAAAATTAGACTTTTCAATAATATGAATGGGATAACATACTAAATAAAATAATTTCAATTTACTCACACATTAACTCTGTGATCTATAAAATGTCAAAGTATAATTCATTTGCAAAACATTAAATGTGACAAAAAGACACTTTATATTGTTAAAAGCAATATTCATCATAAAGATAAAATGGTTATGAATATCTATACAGTACAATATTAACATAGTAACCAACTTTATAAATCAGAAACTATAGTAGAAATACAGGAACCTACTTTTAGAAGGAGAATTTTGCATGCAACTAACAAAACAAAACAGATTCTATCAGTTGTGTATTGCTGCACAAAAAAATACCAGAATTTAGAATAGCTAAATTGATGCTGTACAAATCAACCCCAGGGCTATCCCTGCAACTTTCTGTTAAGTTTAATAGTATATCAAAGCTAAAACTTTTTTAAAATTCTGTTATGGCCCTCTCTAATCACCTTTGGCCCAGTTAACCAAGGTGACTTGTTTGCACAACCCAAACAAGAACCAAGCATAAGCTAGAAAGGCATTATTTTCAAGAAATAGGAATTACAGAACCTGGCTAGTATTTATAGTCAGGGGCTTGGATAGCATCTATCAAAACAGATCTTGATGGTGTGATGCTGACCTGGGCAGCAGGGTATAATACTAAATGAGGAGGACTTATTGACATGGGTATCTTACCAATAATGTGGAACCTAATATTCTAGCAATGATACATGGAACTAGTTCTAACAGTTTTCCAAAATCATTTGTTGAAGATTAGACATAATGATTTGCAATAAATAGGGTATAAATGTTACAATTTGTGTGGAGTATTGTTAAGAAAATGTCACAAGGCTCCATGAGAAGAAAATGTTAGAATAGGATAGCTATATATAAGATCTGAGAAACCACTACCTGACAGTGCTTCCCAGGAAGTCCCAGAGGTCACTCCCTAAATCAGAAGAAATGTACTAGTAAGAGAGATGCTAGTAAATTAAAGATTGGCATTGGCTGTACTTTGTAGGAAGAGTTTCATGAAGAATATGCTGCTGTGGAATTGGACTCTCCAATGGAAATGAAGGAACCTGGAATGGGAGAAAGTAGAAATCAACAATTAATGGTCAGAAGCAAGCTGAACAAAATTAGCATGATGATCAAGGACTAGAATGGTTGTCTGATTATCTTGCCCTGCAGGAATCAGGTAATAAATAATAAATCATAATGTTTCTAGAGGCAAGATTGATAAAGAGTCGCTTAAGATGTTGTGTGACTGTAACTTAAATAACCAAGATCATCAAGTGGAAGATTCATATCAACCACCACAATGGGATATCACGTTCCTCCCACCTAGATTCCATATCAAAATCAGTTCATAGACCCAGAGCATATTGACTGAAAAAGAGACCAGACCAGGACCGCTTAAGAAAAGTCCTTGCCAATGCACCATTATTACACATAATAAATTTTACCAATTCTTTCCAAAATGAACCTGTATAACTCTGAGATGGAGAACATGATATATGCAGACTTTTTGAGGAATGATAGAGGAATTCAACTGACACAGCACTGATAGTAGCACCCCTGAAATACCATCATATAACTACAGTGAAAGAAGAGATTTATTACCTTTAGGTGATAAATCAAATTTTATCTTATGGAACATTCAATCCATCTATAAAATTCCTTATCATTTTTATGCTACCAAGTACATAACTAAGGTAGAGATATTTAGCAGCTGGTAGAAAATACGGCAAAAGGACCATTATTACTCAGAAGACTGCCAACTTCCAGTGAGGTTTAGAGTAAGAGAAAACTATGGATGAAGCTTCCTTGGGTTTAAGACCTAAGATTTTGTAGTGCCATGGAGGATAAGGGTGACTCATGAAATTTCTAGCAAGCCCCAATTATAGAATCACAGTTTAGACTTATAAGGTCATAGAGCAAATTCATACCATCTACAGCAGAAAACTACTTAGTTTGAAAAAAAAATGCCTTTAAGTGTGCTAATGAGTTTACTAGAGAGAGACAGAGCAACTGACTGCAGGATACTAAATGACAATGTTGTCAGAGGTGCCCATCATGAACTGGGTATCACTAGATCTTCCACATCAAAGGACATCAAAGAAAGGGTCAGTAGCAATCCATTCCCTCCATCCAGGAACATGCTTAAGCAAGTCCAGAAAGCATGAATAAATTACTTTAACAGACTTTCCAGTATTGCATATCACTCTACCTTTGTATCTCTGAAGCCTCTTTCTAAGTTCATAGCTATGGCTGATGAATATTTTCATATGCCCAACCGATAGGAGGAAAGAACTTCAGGACGGGTTTCTGGATAAGTTGGTGTTGATCATAATCATGCTCTAAGTCTGCTAAAACTCAAAAGTGATAATAACTTTTTCACACTAACTCACTAAAGTGATGGTAACCTAGGAGACTCACTGTAACTCACTAGAGTGGGTAAATATTCTACTCCAACCATGCTGCCTGAGAGTGAGAAAAATCTACAAATTGGAAAGGAAATAATGAATATCGTCTGTGTAGTCAGGGCCAGTGCTGGCAACAGGGACTGTATCTTGTTTCACTAAATCACCTTATTAAATTTTTAAAAGATTGCTCCTGGTCATTATCTTAAAGGGAATATGTATCTCTTCCTTTGGATGAAAAGTGATACCATCTTGTTTTGACAGAATGGGGTCCACCGCTGAAAGAAAATTTATTTTTAAAAAATTATGCTAGTCAAGCAATACCACGAGTGACGGTTCACCAATCATGCATATTATATGAGGGGTGCCATCTCTAATAGGAAGCCAGCTATAACACAGATCTAAGTGGTACAAAGTATCATGCAAGATACATACTTCTTATGCTGATTTTAAATTCTCTCATTCTCATCTGAACTGGAACCTCTTTTACCTCGGTTTATGTTTTGCCAGGTAGTTCCCATGGACTTTAAGCGGGCATAAACCTATGATCTCCTTCAAGATTCTACCATGTGTTTCTCACCTATCACCCCCAAGCTCTCTTGAGAACACAATTTACTGAGTAATTCCAGGATGTACTTGCTATTCATGCATATAAAATCAATGCATGTAGGGCATTCTCTCATAGTCAGATATAAGAACTGGCAAATACATTTTTCTCTATTCCTTCCCTTAATGTGTAGCCCTGGTATGTAGACTTAAAAAAGCTTCATGTGATTAAGCAACAAGTTGCCATAGTCACTCGATTCAACATTGTACTGGAAGTCCTAGCAATCCAGTAAGAGAAAGAAATAAAAGGTATGCAAATTGGCAAGGAGGAAATCCAACTATCTCTGTTCATGGATAACATGATACTATACCTAGAAAACCCTTAAGACTCCTCCAAAGAGCTCAATCACATTCACACTAGCCACATAAAAAATACAATATTTAGGAATACACCTAAGAAGGTAGAAGCTGTCTGCAAAGAGAACTACAAAACAGTTATGAAACAAATCACAGATGATACAAACAAAAGGAAGACTATTCCATGTTTATGGGTCAGAAGAATAAATATCATTAAAATGACCATACTCGCCGGGCTCGGTGGCTCAGCCTGTAATCCCGCGCCTTTGGGAGGCTGAGATGAGTGGATTGCCTGAGCCCGCGGGTTCGAGACCCGCCTGGGCAGCGAGACCTCATCTCTACAATAAATCAAAAAATCAGCCGGGCTTGGTAGCGCATGCCTGTAATTCCGCCTACTTGGAAGACTGAGGCGGAAGGATCGCCGGAGCCCAGCAGGCCGAGGCTGCGGTGGACGGGAGCGGCCACTGCACTCCAGTCTGGGCGACGGAGTGAGACTCCAACTCAAAAAAAAGAAAAAAAAAAATGACCATACTACCCAAAGCAATCTACAAATTCAATGCAATTCCGATAAAAATACCAACTTCTTTTTTCCTAGAACTAGAAAAAACAACCTTAAAATGTATATGGAACCAATAAAGAGCAAAAAGACCAATTATAGAGGTATCACATTGCCTATGATCAAATTATACTAAAGGACATAGTAACTAAAATAGCATGGTACAGGTATAAGAATACACAGATCAATGAAACAGAATACAGAACCCAGAAATAAAACACACACTCCTACAATCAAGTAATCTTTGACAAAGCTGGCAAAAATAAACAATGGGAAAAGGACACTCTATTGAACAAATGGTATTAGGAAAATACGCAGAAGAATGAAACTGGACCTCTGTCTCTCCCCCATATACAATAATTAACTCAATATGGATTAAAGACATAAATGTAAGGCCTGAAACCATAAAAATCCTAGGAAAAAACCTAGGAAACACTTTTCTTGACATTGGCCTAGGCAAAGAATTTATGATGAAGACACCAAAAGCAAATGCAAAACAAAAAAATAGACAAGTGGGACTTAACTAAAAAGCTTCTGCACACCAAAATAAGTAATCAACAGAGTAAACAGAAAGCTTACTGAATGGGAGAAAACTATTTGTAAATTATTCCTCAGACAATGAGCTAACATCCAGAATCTACAAGGAACTCATCTCAACATGAAAAAACAAAAACAAAAACAAATAACCTCATCAAAAAGTGGGCAAAGGACATGAATAAACACTTTTCCAAAGAAGACATACAAACTGCCAACAAGCATATGAAAAAAATGTTCAATATCACTAATAATCAGAGAAATTCAACTTAAAACCACAATGAGATAACACCTCAAACCAGTCAGAATGGCTATCTTGAGAAAGTCAAAGAACAACAGATGTTGGCATGGTCTTGGCGAAAAGGGAACATTCATTCGCTGTTGATGGAACTGTAAAGTAGTTCAACCTCTGTGGAAAACAGTATAAAGTTTTCTCAAATAACTAAAAATTGAATTATCATTTGACCCAGCAAACCCACTGCTAAGGATCTACCCAAAAGAAAGAGACATAGTTGTATTAAAAAGACACCTGTACTCATATTCATTACAGCATTATTCATAATAGCAAAATTATGGAACCAACCTAAGTGCCCACAAGTGACTGACTGGGTAAAAAAAAAAAATCGTGGTATATATACACCATGGCATACTATGCAGCCATTAAAAAGAATGAAATCATGTCCTCTGCAGCAACATAGGTGAAACCAGAGATCATAATCTTAATGAATTGATTCAGAAACAAAACAAAGCACTGTGTGTGTTCTCACATGTGTGAGCTAGATGGCAACAAAGATGGAAATGACACCGAGGAGGCAGGGTACAATTACCTGTTGGGTGCAATGTTCACTATCTAAGAAATGGGTCATGAGACCCACCCCCCATCACTACACAATACGGCGATATAAAAAACATATACGGGTACCCCCTCAATCTGAAATAAAAATGGAAAAAAATAATAATAACCCATCACCTTGTGTTTGTTCTCCCTCCTATCCTGTTTCAGTCTTCTATCCTTTCACTAGCACTGTGTGTGTCAATAAAATATTTGCAAGTAAAGCTTTTATCTCAAGCTCTGTTAGTGGAGTCTGAGCCAAAGAAAATATAAGTGACCTAAGAGTCACAAGGACAATTTTTTTTTTCATAATCAATATTTTTTATTATGGTTTTGTGGGGTACAGTTAAGGGTTAGGTGTACAAGTACGTTTCATTCAGGCACCCTGTTGATAAGAGGTATTTCCCCATTCCCAGACAGATATTTGCGACTGTTAATCCCATCCCCCCCCATAGTTTCCCAGTACTGTCAGTCATTTTCTTATAGTATTACATTGGATGTTCAAGGTCCATTATATGAGTGAGAACATGTGATACTCGGATCTTTGTTTCTGTGAGAGGTCACTCAGTATTATAGACTCTAGTTCCATCCAGGTTGCTGCGAAATTCATGATTTTGTTCTTTTTTATGGCTGCGTAGTATTCCATCGTGTATATGTACCACATTTTTTAAATCCAGTCCTCTTTTGATGGGCAGCATGGTTGTTTCCAGGTTCTTGCTATTGTGAACAACGTTGCGATAAACAGACGCATGCAGGTATCTTTTTTATAGAGTGATTTGAGTTCTTCAGGGTATATTCCCAGTAGGGGGATTGTGGGATCATATGGGAAATTGATATTCTACTAGAAAGGCTAGAATGTAGTTTTGGTGTAGTGGCATGTAAAAATAGTGCTTTAAAATCTTGTCCATTCGCCCAAACAAAGGACAAGATTTTAAAGCACTATTTTTACATGCCACTACACCAAAGCTACATTCTAGCCTTTCTAGTAGTTGGGTGTCATAGAGTGTAAAAATAGTTACCATGGCCATTGCCTAGCCTCTCCACCCAAATATCACACTGGTTGCTAAACCAGTGGTTCTAAAAGTTGGGTACCCCAATCAGCAGCATCAATATCATCCAGGCACTTTCTAAAAAATTAAAACCCTCAGGCCTCACTTCAGACCTTATAAATCAGGCATTCATATGGAAACATAGCAATTTGTGACAATCCCAACAGGAGATTCCAGTGTAAGACTTGAGAAACACTGTTTGAAACAACTGCTTTTGCTCCTCAAAGTAAATGGGAGCTGTGGGAAAAGGCCAAAAAATCAGCTACTTCAATGTTGGACATCTGAAATCTACTCCCCACCTCCAGGTCCCATTTTTTATTCAAGTATAAATTCAACTATATTATCAACAGCCAGCTCCTGTAATCAGAAATTGCATGCTCCTGGAAACTAACAGTGATGTTTTTCAGACAGAAAAAAAGAGTATTTTATCACCATGGTCAAGATTTCCTATAAATATTACTTTTAAGGAGTTTTAAAATTAATTTAATGAATGACACTGAATTTAGTCAAAAGCTTTTCTCGCCTATTTATATTAGTCTATGTTTCTCCTTTAATCTACTAATGTGGTGAATCACAAAACTGATATTCTAATGTGAAACAGACATACAAATTTTGCTTTCCTATAATAAGGTCAAATTGGTTATGATTAACATATTGCTAGATTATGCTGGTTATTTTGTTGAAGATTTTTTTGCCTTTATAGTCACACGTAAGACTGATTAGGAGTGTCTCATCCTCATACCATTCTTTGTAGCTTTAGGTATCATCCTTTATTTTCCTATTCTCTAGAATAGGAAAATATTCTAGAGAATAGGAAAATAAGTTTGTGCATATTGAAATTATTTCTTAAATTAATTTTACATATTAGTCACCAGTGAAGCCCTCTAAGTCTGGGGTCCATCTGTTCTGCAGGACTTTAGGAGAGGAAGGGTAGGAAAGAGGTCATTTTAGAATCATGCAGAAAATATTAGTTCCCTTACCACATGGGCTAAGTAAAGAGAAAGTATCATAGACAATGACGCAGTATATAAAAAACATATGTTTGTGTGAGATATTCCCAATAGCACCGTAAAACAGATGATAGGAGGCATTACAAGACTTGACCAGTTTAAAAATGAAAATTTAGCAGAAAAGTGTTATTGTGCTTGGAATCTCTTTTAATATCACTGGTTTAGAATTTCTTGCCATTCTACATATATAAAATACCTGATTTAGTTGAGATAATATTGGTCATGACTTTAAAAATCCACTATACTCATATTTTTAAACTCAACTACATGATGGCATTTATGAAGCTCTTCCATCTGGAAAACACCCTGTCTCTTTTCACTTGTGAAGATAAAAATTAAAAACAGAGATCATGAAGCACATGACTGCCATCTGAGTTATTATATTAATCTTCATCAAGGAAGAAAAGAGGTATTACTTATGAGAAGCATGGTCAAGAGAGAGTAACCTCATTATTTTTTATAATTAAGAAAGGTATTATAAGAGATCTATATTTTTATTTATTTTACCGGTTCCTAAACCCTTCAGTAGAAACTTAATCAAAAGTTATCATTTGGAAATTATGTTACTCTCACACACAGATTTCCCATTAGTTTAAAAATAACTTAAAAATAGTATTTTTGGTATTTTTCTTTAAACCTTTCAATAATAAATAAAACTTAAAAGTGTTCATTTTTTACCTTAACATTTGAAATATATTTAGAACTATTATTTAATATACTCATCCATGTTCCTTTTCAATCAAAACTAGTTCAGACTGAGATCAACGATTTGCTTTCCAAAATCTTTGGTAGTGTTGAGAATGATGCACTAGAAAGCTGATCAGACTGAGATTGTTATCTTGATAATCTTTCCACTGTGTGTCACAATAGCAAAATCTGTCTTTCTCTCTCTCTCTCTCTTGCTCTCTCTCTCTCTCTCTCACACACACACACACACACACACCCCACACGCAGAGTAAAATTGAGTAGGCTTCAAGTATTTGCATTCTTAGAAACACATTCTTATGAAATACATACCTTTCACAACAAAAATCGTTATCAAGAAACATGCTTATATGGATTGATGCTCTTGGATCACAAATAAAAATCTTTTAGGACTGGTATTCACCCATATGAAGTCCTCTGTCTTAGAAGTAAGAGTCTCTAAGGAGACCTGGAATTAGGTTGACTCATGAATAGGCTCCTGAGTTTCAATCCAAGTGACACCAGGGTCCTGTTCTAAGAGGTTAATACTGGCTTTGCCTTCCTTATCAAACTGGTTTAGATTATGTGTCAATCCCTAGTGCTGAAATGCTATCCTAAATGGGAGAAGCAGTGTTATCCATCTCTCTCCAAACAGTTGACATAGGAAGTTATAGTTTCAGTATAGGACAATACAAAAACAAGAATATTTTAAGAAATATAATATGCAAAATAGACCAGATTTTAGAATTTTATACTACTATTGTAGTAAATAATAAACTCTCCTTAGATGTCATATTCAGGCAACAACAAAAAGGCATGTTTTATTAAAAAATAATTCCAAATCTGTACCTTTATTATGTGCTGCTTCCTATATACTCAAATTATTTTCAGACACTTTGTCACCTCCAGAACATCTTTAAATTCTATTCTTTCAAACAAGATGACCTCAATTAAGTGAGGGCAGACATTTTTTTTTTTAAACCTAAGTAGATTTCTTTCTCAGTTGTTCCTGGTGTCTCAAAATACTATTAGAAGATAAGCACCTAAGATTAAGAAAGGCCACTTAGTCTATCACTAACAATAATTGTCACTGAAAATTCCAGACAAGATTAAAAAGGCAACAATCAGAGGATTTTGAAAAGTAAATAAAAGTAGGCCAATGGAGACCTTGGCTTGGGGAAGACTTCTTAGATAGGACACTAAAAGCACAAACTATGATGGAAAAAATATATTTTTTATTTTATTAATTTTTGAAACATTTAGTCTTTGAAACATTTAATCAAGAAAATAAAAATACAAGCCCAACCAGGAATAAATATTCACAATGTATATATGTCTGACAACGGGCTTGCATCAAGAATATACAAACAACTCTTACTACTTACTAAAAAAATGACAAACAACCCAATAAAAATAAACAAAAGATTCGAGTATATTTTCACAAAGGAAATCTACAGACGGCAAATGAGTACATGAAATGGTGCATAGCATCATTTGTCATCAGGGAACTAGAAGGCTAAAACTAAACACACACACACAATCTGCAGTTCTGATCAGGCTATGGAGAACCTGGAATACTTACAATACTGAAAGAAATAGAAAATGGTATGACACCTTTGAAAAACTATTTGGCACTTCTGTAAACATTTGAACATATAGTTAGCATAGGACCCAGTCATACTACACCTATATGTTACTCAAGTAGAGAAAAAAACATATATCGACACAGAGACTTGTGCATGAATATTCTTAGCAGTTTGATTCGGAGTTACCAAAAATTAGAAACAACCCAGATGTTCATTGTCAGGTGGTTGGATAAGCAAAAGCAAATTACAACATACAAGCATATAGATACATCTCAGATTCTTTATTCTAGGTAAAAAGAAGTCAAGAAAAAGAGTAAACATTGCATTAGCTGTTTTATGTAAAATTTTAGAACATAAAAACTAATCTATAGTAATATAAAGCAGATCAGTGATTGCCTAGGACAAAAGAAAGGATGGATTGCAAAAGGATACAAGAACTCTGTTTGGAATGATTGAAATATCTTGTGTGTTGTGACAATAGGAACACAACTCTCAAAACTAGTTAAGGTCTACACTTTAAATAGATGCCTTAGAGATATTGATTGTAATTATATTACTGTAAATTTAACTCCAAAACAAGAAGGGGTAGAGAAAGAAGTTATGATGTATTTCGATATTCTTATTGTGGATAATAAATTGTGTATTTAGCAACACATCCTTTTTTAATACTAAAAGAGAAAGAACATAATAAAGAGGGTGTGAACTGCAGACAAATATATTGAGCATCATAATAAACACAGATGGGATTAATTACCTAATAGAGGACACTTAAAAAATATTTCCAGATTACCTAAACGACCAAATATCTTCTTAAGCCTACCTACAGCAGCTACTTATATTATAGAGCCTCAGTCTTTCATAAACTGCTATATTATTTATGCAGTGAATAAATTTGTGTTTTGGTATTCCAATGACAATGCAAGCTGTTCTCCTGTTCCCTCTGTTAAGTATGTCTATAGTTAAAAATGCAACTATAAAAAGAGTCTTACTTGCGTGGTCAACATTTTCTTCCCCCTGGGTATCTCTAAATTCTATTTGCTTCCTTAACTGACAATCATATATTATGCTATCCTCTTTTGGCATGACAGGGCAAATGCACCTGCGGCAAAGCAAGCTGGATTTCCTTTTGCACCATGTTTTAGTGGGAAAATTGTCAGCAAAATTCTGACTGCTGGATTTTTATAACTGGTTTAACTATAAGTTACAGAAAGAACACCCAATGTTTAAATATCATGCTGACTGAATATTGACAGGTAGGAAAACATAAAAAATCATAGGGATGTATAACAGCAAGACTATTACCCCTTATCATGTCAATAGCAAATGACTTGCATGTCATAGATGCTAGCTTTGTGAGGACAGTTCTTCTGTATTTGGTGTATGTCCTTGATAGGACTGATCATTTTGTTTACAAAAACAAGTGTTATTTAAAATAAAAATGGGTTGTCATTGAAAAATAAATGATTGTCAAGCCCAAATGTTGTAGAGACTTGCTGATTTCTACCCTCTGATGCATATTGTAAAATTTCAAAGATAACAGCTTGAAGCTTTAAATTATTATTCTTGTAAAATGTCACACAGATTTTACAGCCTCAGATAAGTTATTCCAGTAGAATATTGTTAAGGTTTAGGCATTTCCAAGGAAGCTTTTAGTTGCCATCTTTTCAACTGATTGATGTGAGTGAGGAGAATTGAGAAATAATAACAAAAACAAACAAACCAGAGAAAGAAAAATGGCATTTCAAATTGATTATGAACAAAATCATTGCATTTTCATAAAAATTCTGGGAATCCAAGAGTTAATGTGTGTGATATTCATTGATATTCATGTTGTTTTTATTTGTTTTCTTAAGGTAGTTTTATTGTATTACATTGTAGAATTATTTTGTTTAAACTTTACAAATAATTCCTCCAAAATCTGTAGAATTTTATGTTTAATATATAATATAAAATAAAAATAATCAATATAATCATAATATTTGCAGCATCTAATTTTAAACATACTTCTCTCATAATTTTTACTTCTTCATAAGTGAAGAGATACTACATGCAAGACACTCAAGTGATAGGAAATACAAACTATTTAGGATCAGGTTCTTGTCTTCAAGGAGATCACAAACATGTGTAAAAAACATAGTCACAAAATAACTGTGAGTCAAAACATGATGCTAAGGAAGTCTATGTGTATTGCATAGAATTATAAATCTTTTTCTTTCCCAGTGGGCTTAAATGTTCCTAAGGGTCATTATAAGGGTTGTCCATTCATGCTTACTTTTATTCAATTTGTAGAATTTTAGAGAGTTACTTTAGAAGTAAAATACATTTCAGGAAAAAAAATAGTACAGTTGACCCTTGAACAGCATGGGCTTGCACTATACAGGTTCACTTATATTCAGATTTTTTTTATCCTCTATAATCCCTGAAACAGCAAGACTAACCCTTCTCTCTTCCTCCTCCTCTTCAGTCTACTCAGCACAAAGATGAGGATGAAGACTTTTATAATGATTCACTTCTACTTAATAAATAGTAAATATATTTTCCCTTTCTTATGGTTTTCTTAATAACATTTTTTTCTAATTAACTTTGTTGTAAGAATACAGTATATAATACATATACATAGAGAATACAGTGGTGCCAAAAATATATACACAACTTAAGAGATGTTATTATATTTTACTAATTGGAGTTGAATTAAATTACGGTAGCAATGAGTAGTATGACGTTTGCTCAGTCATGCTTCTGCCATTTTCTTGGACTTTCCTGCCTGCTGCATGGTGACGCTAGCATTCGATTAATGCTATCCTTTGAGCAAACGTCATATGTAAAATGTGTATACATTTTTTGGCACCCCATATATGCTAATCAACTGTTTATGTTATCAGTAATGCTTCTGGTCAACAGTAGGCTATTAGTGGCTAAGTTTTAGGGGAGTCAAAAGTTATACACCAATTTTTTTGCTGCACAGAAGTTGGTACCACAACTCCCATGTTGTTCTACAGTCAGCTGTATAAACAATGGCATGGGCTTAGAAAATAAATGCACATTACAAAAATGCTGACACTATTATCAGTTTGTTGGTAACAAATGGTTTATCTAGGAAAGCAGCAAGAATAAAAATAAGTTAGGTCTATAGGAGAAATCTGATATATGGTCAATCTTTCCAATTTTGAAAGCTATTTATGACTTTTCAAAAGCAAACTTAAAATCATTGGAAACAATATTGATAAGATACCAAAGGAATTCATATTCTATTTGTGTATAAAATATCCTGTTAAATGTGTTATACAATCTGCCTGAGAAAAAATAATCCAAAAATTCTATGTAAGATATATAAAGCATACTTGTTACATGGCTCCCGTTTGAATAATTTATCAAGAAAGATACAGCATCAGTGCAAAATTTATCCCTGAAGAAAGATAATATATTAGAATTTTGTGAAAGAATAACCAAGGTGTTATATAGTGTCATGGTGACAAAGTAAGATATGTTATTATTTGGTTTCTGTTCATTGAAAACTGAACATGAAACCCCTCTTTCTAGCCAAAATTGATTTATATTAGAGCAATCTTCTACCAAAAGCAAACAGAAAATATGAATAAAGTATATGAAACAACTGTTTGAAGGAGTTGATAAGCCAGAGAAAAGACAAATGCAGGGATATGAAACTAACATTTGATGCAACTTTAATCCAAGAACTTTACAGATTTTTTTAATGGCTTCTGAGGAGTTTAGAAGTTGAGCAGAACATTTAATAGCCACATGGGAGTGGGCAAACAAAAGTTGAAGATCTGGGTGTGCCAAGAAGGAAAGGCTCTGGTAAACAACAATCTTTCTGTAGGGATTCCCAAAGGGCTGCATGGTAGGAACAGAAGTGTATTCATACATACTATACATACTATCTCCCACGAAAACTAAATCTGGGTTGGAATTACTTATATTGAATTAAGGTACTCACAAAGCTAGTGCAACCTCTGTGGAAAGCAGTGTGGCGATTCCTAAAAGCTCTAAAAATTGACCTTCCATATGACCCTGCAATCTCCCTACTGGGAATATACCCTGAAGAACACAAATCACTCTATAAAAAAGATACCTGCACACGTATGTTTATCGCAGCATTGTTCACAATAGCAAGAACCTGGAAACAACCATGCTGCCCATCAAAAGAGGACTGGATTAAAAAAATGTGGTACATATACACGATGGAATACTACGCAGCCATAAAAAAGAACAAAATCATGAATTTTGCAGCAACCTGGATGGAACTAGAGTCTATAATACTGAGTGACCTCACACAGAAACAAAGATCAGAATATCACATGTTCTCACTCATATAATGGACCTTGAACATCCAATGCAATACTATAAGAAAATGACTGACGGTACTGGGAAACTATAGGGGGGAGGGGGATGGGATTAACAGTAGCAAATATCTGTCGGGGGATGGGAAAACACCTATCAACAGGGTGCCTGAATGAAACGTAATTGAACACCTAACCCTTAACTGTACCCCACAAAACTATAATAAAAATACTGATTAATTATTAAAAAAAAAAAAAAAAAAAAATATTCCTTTCTCTAACTACATTCATTAAAAAAGGAAAATATTCTCTAGGGAATATAATATTATCTAGAACTTCATATTTTCTCTAAGTCTTTTTATATAAAAGGTCTGACTTTCATTTAATTAAATAAATAGAAATGTAAAAAAAGATGAGAAGGAATCAGATATCAAGAGAACAAAACATGAAAAAGACCCACAGGAGACTCAAATATTGGAGGTGTTAGAGTCACGTTTTAAATTAAATAGGAATAAATATTTAAGAGATTAGATGAACTGATGAAGAATTTTAGTAGAAAATTTGCACCTAAAAAAATCAAATAAAAATTTCACAACTAAAAATATTATCTAACTAAAATAGAGAAGCCAATATTTACAGTTAATAGCAGCTTAAGAGAAGTCTAGTAAAGTAGAATTTGGGTCTGAACAAGCTAGAAGGTATTACCAAAAAACAAAGAGATACTGTTCAGTAAAGAACATAATAGACAGAAAGGAAACAGTGAAAGAACATACATGAGGTTTAATTGGAGTCACTGAAGGAGATAACAAAGAGAAAGGGAACAAATGATAGTTTGGAAGATGATGGCAGATAATTTCTCAATACACCAAGCAAGCCGCAAGGTGCACATAAAGCCCAATTCCAAAACAATGTCACATTTAGATATATCATAATAAAGTTACTATAAACCAAAACCAAAGAGAAAATCTTAAAAGTAGCCAGAGCCAACTGACATATTTTCTTCCTACATGAAACTACGAAACTTACAGCTATCTTCTGAAAAGAAACAACGAAAGTCTGTTGATAATGGAGTAGTATTTTAAAGTGGTGAAAGAGAATAATTGCAACTTATAACTTTACATGCAGCAAAAATTACACTCATATAAGAGTGGAACATAAAAATACTTTGAGAAGCCGGGCTCGGCGGTTCAGCCTGTAATCCCGTGCCTTTGGGAGGCTGAAGTGAGTGGATTGCCTGAGCCCGCGGGTTCGAGACCCGCCTGGGCAACGAGACCTCATCTCTACAATAAAAATTAAAAAATCAGCGCATGCCTGTAATTCTGGCTACTTGGAAGGCTGAGGCGGAAGGACCGCTGGACTCCAGCAGGTGAGGCTGCGGTGGCAGCGGCCACTGCACTCCAGTCTGGGCGACCGAGTAAGACTCCAACTCAAAAATAAATAAATAAATACTTTGAGAAAAAGAAAAACTCAGAAAATTTTACGGCCTAAGAAAAACACACAAAAGTACTAAAAGAAGTTCCAGAGAAAGAATCAAAGAAGTGAAGAAATAGAGGGAGAGAGGAAGGATGGAAGGAAGAAACAGAGGGAGAAAAGGAAGAAAATAGAGAGAAAAAAGTAAAGATACACACACCCCTACACACCAACCAGATAAGAAAAATAAATTAAAAATATTTAAATGTGGATAAATTTGAATAAATACTGACGATAAATACCAATATGTTGACACAAAGACAAAAGGGGAATATTAGAATTAGGTGTTCTAAGGTACTTGCATTGGCATAAAAATATAAAAATAACATATTAAATGCAGATAAGTTGAGGTTTATAATTCAATTTCTGCTGTGCTAAGAAAATAATTTTTAAATGAATAACAAGCTAATAGAAGCTCATTTAATTAAGTATATTTTATAAAATTCAAAAGAAGTCAGAAAAGAAAAAAGAATACAGAACAGAGCAAGAAGGTGCCTATGATACAAAAATAACAGTGATTATATAAACACGAATAGATTATATATTGCAATTAAAGGCAAATACTGTTACATTGTATTAAAGGAAATTATATATTGTTCATTAGAATCATACCTTAAATATGGGAGGAAGAAATTTAAAGAGGAAGGAAGAAAAAGAAAGAAAGAAAGGAAGAAGGAAGGAAGAAAGGAGGAAAGGAAGGAAGGAAGGAAAGAGGCAGAAAAAAAAATTAGAACACTAACCAAAAGGCAAGCATGGCTACACTATTATCAGGCAAAGTAAACATCAAGGCAGAAAGGAAACAGTGAAAGAACATACATGAGGTTTAATTGGAGTCACTGAAGGAGATAACAAAGAGAAAGGGAATAAATGATAGTTTGGAAGATGATGGCAGATAATTTCTCAATACACCAAGTAAGCCGCAAGGTGCACATAAAGCCCAATTCCAAAACAATGTCACATTTAGATATATCATAATAAAGTTACTATAAACCAAAACCAAAGAGAAAATCTTAAAAGTAGCCAGAGCCAACTGACATATTTTCTTCCTACATGAAACTACGAAACTTACAGCTATCTTCTGAAAAGAAACAACGAAAGTCTGTTGATAATGGAGTAGTATTTTAAAGTGGTGAAAGAGAATAATTGCAACTTATAACTTTACATGCAGCAAAAATTACACTCATATAAGAGTGGAACATAAAAATACTTTGAGAAGCCGGGCTCGGCGGTTCAGCCTGTAATCCCGTGCCTTTGGGAGGCTGAAGTGAGTGGATTGCCTGAGCCCGC
>NW_007064538.1:0-5906 GCF_000164805.1 Carlito syrichta | reverse complement strand
AAGCCGCAAGGTGCACATAAAAGCCCAATTCCAAAACAATGTCACATTTAGATATATCATAATAAATATCAGAGTTTAAAATATATGCGCATCCTATCATACATATATATGATACATACATATGAGACAGTATCAAGTATATATGATACTGTTATTATTCCACCAGGACTATAGAAGTCCACATTTGTATGCACATTATTATATGACCTCCAAGTTTAAAATCCAGGAGGACAGTTCTATAGGGAGGAATAGAGACATATGAATTAATGGTGAGATAATTTAATACAATTCTTTCAGAAATTGATAAGACCAGCAGACCAAAATAAGTAAGAATGTAGAAGATCTAACAAATAAATTAGAAAACATATATATGATCTGCATCCAGTTGTCACAGAATATATGTTAATTTTAAGTGGACATGAAAGAGACCTCAAAATGAATCCTGTGCTGGGTCATTCACAAGTTTTAGATTTCAAAGAACTTAAAGCATCATGTTCATGAGAAAAACACATTATATGACCATAGTGGAAATAAGCTTAAAAACAATGATAAATACATAATTATAAGTTTGTAAATATTTTAAAAGGAAGCAATACATTTCTATTTAACTTATGGATAAGGAAGAAATCACAAGGAAATTTAGAATATATTTTTAGTGGAATGATAAAAATATGTTAAAACATGTGAGATGCAGCTAAAGCTGTGATTAGAGAGATTTTTAAACTATTGTAAGCATTTTGCACATACAAACTTAGGATCATTATGCATTAAAAAATCAAAAGGGCTAAAAGATAATGACAGTTTCCAAAACCTAATAAAGAGGAAATATAAAATCTTAGTCCAATATCATGAAATAAATTAGATGAGATCAGGTGTGTTCAGGGTGTTATGGCTGCAAACTCATTAAATAAATTACACCCTTAATTAAAACCTTCCGCTGATTAAAACCATCCTTCCACAAACAAAAAAACACTAGGTCCTGATTGCTTTAGTAGTTTTTTCAAAATATTTAATTCTCCCCTCTTTCTTATAATAGAAAAAACTACACCATATAACTGTCCATGTGGTGAGTGAAACCTTAACCCCAAAATGTAAAAAGGTCAGAACAAGAAAGGAAAATTATAGATCAATCTTCCACATGGATATAAATTAAATGAATTCCTATACATAATATTTGTCAATCAAACACAGTGAGCACACACACACACACACACACACACACACACACACACACACACACACCACAGACTGAACAGATCAAGTTTGAAAAACAGACAATATCATATGGTGCGCTGTAGAACAGCTCGTGCTCACAAACACTGACAGCTAGAGAGTAAATTGGTACAACTATGCCGGAAAACTGCCAGTATTGTCTACAAACACTTTATGACAAAACAATTGCACTCCTAGGTATTTAATTAACACAAATGAGAGACTAGTTGCACCAAAATTATTGTGCATGATCGTCTTCAGGAGTGTTCTTTGTAGCTGTTAAAAGCTAGGAAGAAATCAAGTGTCTATCAAATGAAGAGTGGACAATGTAATGGAAGTATCTACAGACAACATGACACTCTACAGCAGAAGGTGAATGAAATACTGTTAATGTGACAATACATGCGCATCTCACAAATAATATGTTGTGGCATAAGAAGCCAGAAACAAAAAATTCAAATATGCTATAACTCCATTTACAAAATATCTGAAAACAGGTAAGATCAATTTTTGGTGTAAGTCAGGATAATAAACACATTTGAGAAGAAAGCTGAATAGTAACTTGGGAGAGAAATAGAGAATTCTTTAGTATTTATTATCTTGTTTTGTTTTGTTTTTACTCACATGGTGCTTACATGGTATATTAACTTTGGGATAATGTGGCAAACTGCACCTATATGATTTTTTAAAATCCTGTATTGTATAAGTCATTAAAACATTTATTTTAAATATCACTGATAGAAAAAATAAGGAAAAAACACTAAATTAATGTCATATTTTACAGAGTCATAGAACCCATAGATGAAAGATAACTTAAGGATTACTTAAATCCACAGTGCAGTTTTATTTTACAAATTTACAAATGAAGATAATATGTTCCAGGTTAGGCAGTGAACTTATGGGTGTTTCCATTTTGAGAAAATTCACTAAGCTATCTGTTATTAATATGTGCATGTTTATGTATGTACATTAATTTCAGAATTTATTTTTCAATTGAGACACTTGAGAAAAGAGAAAAGGTGCTATAATTTTTTTGAACTTAGCTTTATTTTATAAAGAGAGTACTTGAAATTAGACAAATATTGGCACAGATAATTCTCCTCTAATAGTGACAAGGCAATTAATTTTGGCAGCAACAAAAAAAAACTACAAACAGTAAGCTGATGGAAAAATGTTATATGTGGGTTGCATTCTAGATTTTCCATATTTGAACCACCAGAAATAGGTGAAATACATGCTTACAAAATAAAAAAAGTTTTAAATGTTGCATAGCATGAGTTATACCTCATACTTAACATTTATTGAAATTAATATTCATCAAATATTTGTTGGCTAGTTTGATAAAAACATGTTTTAGAAAAGTATATTTTATTGAGTTTTTATTGATTTATTGATTTTTTTTATAGAATGGCATCTTCTTTATTTTGCATACTTTAATTTCAGAACAAAATAAAACAAAAAACCCCACAATACACAACATCCAATTTGTTTTCAGATTAGGAATGGAATGGGGCTGGGGTCCTTTGTTTCCTGCCTTAGACAAAAGAACAGGAGAAATAAAAACACACTAGATATCAGCAGAGGGAGCCAGCTGGGGCAGGGCCACTCAGAGCTGCAGTGGGAGCCATGGGGCCACTATACAGAGGACACAAGATTTCCTACTACAAACCTTATCTACCTCTTTCACATGAGAAGCCTCTTCATCACCCTCAAGGAGTGGGAGGGAGAGCTCATCAGGAATAGCTGCACTGGGTTCCTCTGCTCTCACTTCATCAATGTCTAGGCCTAGCTTAATCATACAGTAGATGCAGTTGACGTGGGTGTGGGAATCTCAAGGGAGAAACCAGTAGAGAGTAGTGCAGTTTCAGGCAGCAGCACCACCAGGCTCTTGACAACTTTGTCATTTTTGTCTGCCTCTGCCTTCTGCTGCAGTCTCCACAATGGGGTGGTCAGGGTTGACCTCCAGGTGCTTTTTGGAGATTATGTAGACCCCTGTAGAGTTGCAGGAAGCACTTGGGTTTTCATAATCTGTTCTGTGTTGGCTGTTCAGCTGTAGGAACTTGTCACAAGCAGCAGAGTGAAGATGCAAGTCTATCAGAGATTATCACCTTCTCAACTTTCTTATCCAGTATTTCTTTCATAAGCTTTCAGAGACTCTCAAACTTTGTCTTGTTCTCCTTCATGTTCTTCTCTTCATTCTCAGGTAGATTCAGAACTTCCTTGATAACTGAGACCAGGTTTTTCCCATCAACCTCCTTGAGTTGTTGCATACAGTTGTCATCAATGTGCTCAGTCATATACACTACTCAAAGCCTCCCACTTCTAGACTCACTCCACAAAGTCAGAGTTGACCACCTGCTCTTTGCTCTCACCACTGGATAAATAATGAGTGCCTTATACTTTGAAACCAAAGGCTTTTGCTTAAAGTTGTTATTCGTTTGTAACATGTCATCAGAGTTTTCTCTGGTAGATTTCCAAAAAAGAACTATTATGCAGATCAACGAACAAGAGAAAAGGGAAGCTAGGGGGAGATCCTTTAGTCAGTGGCATTATATCTGAGAAGGTTATGTTATATATATTTGGGGATAAACAAGTTGCTCAAGAAGCATTATGTAAGCTATAGTGTTGTTGAATAAGCCATTCAAGCATTGCAAGACAAAGAAATGTTTTATGAAATACTGGATATTCTAAAGCATTACCTTTGACAAGATGTATTTTGATGATTTACGTATCTCTATTAGTGAGAACTTATCACAAGAACTCAATAAGATTTATATAAAGATTTCAAGAATTTCACATGTCTATATTGTGCCTTAAAGGCAATAAAATTTCCACAAAACAATATAACAACTAAAAATTGAACAAAAAACAACCTATTATTTCATTTTACTTCAGTTTTTCTTTCCCCATAGAAAGATAATCACTCTTTCAGGAAGGAAAAAGCCAAGAGAAGAGAGTACCTTGCAAAATAAATATTTTACACCATTATCAGTCCCTTACTTCTGAATATAAGAACAATATCTACCCAGCCCAGCACCTTCCTAAGTTCCTAAAAATAATGTCAAAGATAATTTACTCTTTTCTAATAAATACTAGATGAAATTTTATTCATTTCCTATCTAGATCTTTCTCCCAAAGAGAAATCAAACTCATAAATGAATTACTATCTAAATCAGATCTCATAATGGTAACTCTAGAAGTAGTACAATACAAAAATAGTTGTTAAAAAATTTACTGGCTTCATCTGTGACGGTCTTTCAAGTATCCAGCAAAACATAAAAGAAACCTACAAATTTAATGCAACCACATGGATGTCCTAAAATAAAAATCCCTTTAAAAAAAAGTGAACTCTCAATATTTGCACATATTCAAACTCTTCAAATATTTGCAGCTGAATTAGAGTTTACCTTTAAAATATGAAGAGGGTTAGTTTATTAAAATCATTCTTCTTCTCTATAGGCAAAATATTCCCAGAATTATCATCCAGCTCAACAGTCTCCTTCTTATTGTTTCCTTAACTTTTTTTTTTTATATAACCCATTTTTAATGCATGTGGCCCATTTTGTACATGGAATATTTTAATTAAAACTTCAATAAAGTAAATTTAAAATAGCTAAATTAATGATTCAGAATCTTTTTCTATTCCCAATTTCCCTTAGATAAATACTCCAAGTAAATTTTTCAAATTGTGGTGGGTCATGGAGAATTCTGTTGATCATGAAAATGTTTTCATATCATATAATGGTCTATTATATTTCACTGTATAATAAAATCCCAAAGCTTAATGTATAGATGTCAGTGAGATAGACCCTGACCCTGAAATTCAAGTTTTCATTTCCAGTATATAGCAGATCCGAACCCTGTTCTGAAACATGATACAAGAAGCAAACTGAGGAAGATATTTAGAAAATTGAGGGCACTGCTTTAGGTAGTCACTGAAAGAGCATTGACTCGTATTCCTCTCTTTCTTCTTCACTAAGTAAACAGTGCAGAGGTGACACATTTTCCTCATTATGTATCTCTATTTTGGTAGGCTTGCCATTACTATTCAACAAATATTAAGTCTAATGATCGTAGAAGCATGTAACTACTGCCTTCCTGATAAGAAGTGTCAGGACAGCAAGTAATCTAATTCATCAAGAATTTTAGCTAATTTAATCTCAAATATTAATAGCTATTAATTCATTCATTTTCTCCATCTTCACTAGCACCACCATCTATATTAAACCTCCATTACAGTCTGTCTAGGCTTCGGAAATAGTCTACGAACAAATTTTCTTAAATCAATTTCACACTGCTTTTTCTATTGCATCCAAAGTCATTTACTAATAATTAAATCTATACATATAATTGATATTCTTAAAACCCTTGATTGAATTCCCATTGATATAATTGCTCCACAGCACGTAGCTGGCCTAGCATAGCTTCTTTCCTGGCCTATCCATTGGAAACATCTCCAGGCTTTTATTGTCATTAAAAAGTAATGAGCAGCCGGGCTCGGTGGCTCAGCCTGTAATACTACGCCTTTGGGAGGCTGAGGTGAGTGAATTGCCTGAGCCCGCGGGTTCGAGACCCACCTGGGCAGAGAGAACTCATCTCTACAATAAAATCAAAAAATCAGCCAGGCGTGGTAGCGCATGCCTGTAATTCTGGCTACTCGGAAGGCTGAGGCGGAAGGATCGCCGGAGCCCAGC
>NW_007064537.1:0-752 GCF_000164805.1 Carlito syrichta | reverse complement strand
AAAAAAAAAAATCCTAAAGGCAGCAAGAGAAAAATGTCAGATTACTATCATGGAAAACCAATAGAATAGCAGCAGATTTATCTACATAACCTGCAAGGCTAGGAGAGCTAGGAGCCCTATCTTCAAAGTCCTAAAAGATAAACAATTTCAACCAAGAATAACCTACCCTGCCAGATTAAGCTTCATCAGCAAGGGAAAATTAAAATCTTTCCCAGATATCCAATCCCTAAGAATGTACGCTGCCACCAAACCACCTCTACATGAAACACTTAAGAAAGTACTAAACACAGAAGAAAAGGGGGAAAAAAGAGCAATATTTTTCACAAGAGTACAGGAAAAAGAATAAAATACATATGAACCAACCCAAAAAACAAAAGAAAGACAATAAACCAAGTGGAAGAACAACTATAAAAGAACTGTATGTTAGGGATGAACTCTCACATTTCAATAATTAGCCTGAATGTGAATGGACTAAATGCACCACTGAAAAGACATAGAATGGCAAAATGGAAAAAATATCACCAGGCAACAATACACTGCCTTCACGAGACCCATCTCACTAGAAAGAACATACACAGACTCAAAGTAAGAGGATGGGAAACAAATTTCCAGGTGAATGGAACACAAAAGAAAGGAGGAGTTGTGATCCTAATTTCAGACAAAATACCATTTAAGCTATCAAAAATTTAAAAAGATACAGAGGGCCCCCACATAATGATAAATGGCTCACTCCATCAACAAGAAATATCTAG
>NW_007064536.1:0-563 GCF_000164805.1 Carlito syrichta | reverse complement strand
GATGGCCATGAGGTGCCTGCCTGGATTTACACGTTTTCTAGGCATGTGCAAATGAAAAAGGAATGACCCAGGATGGGGCCACAGCATCCCGTGTAACCGGGACCACCATCGCCACCATGCATGATTCGTGTTTGTGTTGAAGGGAGAGATGAGGTTTCGCTACTTGGCCCAAGCTGGTCTCAAACTCCTGGGTGCCAGCGATCCCATACCTCAGCCGCCCAAGTCACAGACAGTTTGCCTGCCGATCCACCATCTTTTGGGAACTCTAGACCGATGGCTGGGGCTTCCTTCTCAAATGATCTCTGTCTGTTCATGATGATTCCAACTCCATACAAATATGGATGCTCTTTTTTTTCCCCCTTTTTTCCTTTTTCTCTCTGAGTTAGAGTCTCACTCCGATGCCCAGGCTGGAGAGCGATGGCTCACTCCGGGCCACAGCAGCCTTGGCCCAATGGGTTCCATCGAGCCTTTTCGTGGCATTCCAAGGTGCCAGAATGAAATGTGTGCACCACCACACCCAGATCATTTGGGATGGAGGGTAAAGACGAGTTCTCACCGAGGTG
>NW_007064535.1:0-778 GCF_000164805.1 Carlito syrichta | reverse complement strand
TACTTTGAGTCTGTGTATGTCCTTTCTAGTGAGATGGGTCTCTTGAAGGCAGTATATTGTTGCCTGGTGATATTTTATCCATTTTGTCATTCTATGTCTTTTCAGTGGTGCGTTTAGTCCATTCACATTCAGACTAATTATTGAAATGTGAGAGTTCGTCCCTATCATGGAGTTCTTATTGAGTTATTATTCTTCCACTTGGTTTTTTTCTTTTTTCTTTTTCTTTTTTTTTTTTTTTTTTTGTCTTTCTTTTGCTTTTGGAGTTGGTTCGTGTATATTTTATTCTTTTCCCTGTACTCTTGTGAAGAACATTGTTCTTTTTTTCCTTTTCTTCTGTGTTTAGTACTTTCTTAAGTGTTTCATGTAGAGATGGTTTTGTGGCTGCATAAGTTCTTAGGGATTGGATATCTGGGAAAGATTTTAATTCTCCCTCACTGATGAAGCTTAGCTTGGCTGGGTAGGTTATTCTTGGTTGAAATTGTTTATCCTTTAGGACTTTGAAGATAGGGCTCCAAGCTCTCCTAGCCTGCAGGGTTTCTGCAGATAAATCTGCTGCTATTCTGATTGGTCTTCCATGGTGGGTGATCTGGCCTTTTTCTCTTGCTGCCTTTAGGATTTTTTCTTTTGTGCCTACTTTATTTAGGCGAATTATTATGTGTCTAGGAGTTGGTCTTCTCATTTGTTGTCTTGCGGGGGTTCACTGAATCTCTTGTGTTTGAATTTTTGTATCACTGATTAGATAAGGGAAATTTTCTTGAATGATCTCGTGGAAAGTTTG
>NW_007064534.1:3899-5017 GCF_000164805.1 Carlito syrichta | reverse complement strand
AAGGGAGGTGCTAATGGTACCTACTTCATAGGGTTTTTTGTGAGGATTAAGATGACACATATGGCATACTTAGAACATATTGTCTGTCCCCAGTGTCTGGAATAGAAAAGGATTTGCTATTTCTATAATTATTTCATGAATACACAACCCTTCCCCTCAAGATTAAGAGGTTTCAGCACCCTGCTACATCCTAGAGATCTGTAAATTGTGCTGCCTGAGACATCTGTTATATGTTTGTGAATTTCTCCTCTCTGCTGACTTCCTACGGTCTCTAGGTAGGAAAAAGGCATCTCTATTCCTTCAGTGTCCACGAGGAAGACAGTGGGTGCTCCACCTCTGGGCGGTCTCTCTGTACTGGCAATGTTGCGCCTGGTTTTCTTCTACATTCTTAAAAGCAAATGCAACTCACCAAGAAGACTGATTTCCTTCAAAGACCATCCTGCCTAGTTCATATGAAAAATATCGACTTCTCCAGTTGCCTCCGTCTTGATCTTAATCTATGGAAAAATAATAAACCAGGACTATGACCCTGAAGGTGTGTTTGTCTGTTTCCTGACAGAGTACATGGATGGTGAGGTCTCCAGGTGAACTCAAAGTGCCCACACCTAAGACAAGGGGTGATGTCATATTCAAACAGCTTGACTCCTATATTGGTCAGCTTCAGGCTGCCATAACGGATACCACAGACTGAGTGGCTGAAACAACAGAAGTTCATTTCCTCACAATTCTGGAAGCTACAAGTTCAAGATCAAGGTATCTTCAGGGTAATTTATTCTGAGACCTCGCTCCTTGGCTGGTACACAAATATTCTCTTCCTGTGGCTTCTATGGTTTTCATTCTTTGTGTCCTAATTTCCTCTTCTCATAAGGACACTAGTCGTCTTGGAATAGAGCGCCCTTCCCTCACAAACTCATTTTAACAGAATCCCCTCTTTAAAAGTCCTATATCTGAATAATCACATTCTGAAGCACTGGGGGTTAGAATTTCAACATATGACTTTGGAAGGACACAATTAGGCCACAACACCTTCCACCCGGTAGTTTCAACCCCAGTAGCAGAGATGGAGGGCAAGTTTTGATGTATCTCACTGTCAGTCTGTAGTGTGAGTTGCCCCCACT
>NW_007064534.1:0-762 GCF_000164805.1 Carlito syrichta | reverse complement strand
TCAAAACGCTGAGGTGGGAGGATTATTTGAGCCCAGGAGTTCAAGGTGTGGTGAGCTATGATCGTGCCACTCTACTCCCAGCCTAGGTGACAGAGTGAGACTGTTATAAGGAAAGAAAGGAAGAAAGAAAGAAAGAAAGAAAGAAAGAAAGAAAGAAAGAAAGAAAGAAAGAAAGGAAGGAAGGAAGGAAGGAAGGAAGGAAGGAAGGAAGGAAAAGGGAGGGAAAGAGAAAGAAAGGAGGGAGGGAAGGAAGGAAGGAAATAAAGAGGGAGGGAGGGAAGGAAGGAAATAAGGAGAAGGAAGGAAAGAAAGAAAGAAGGAAGGGAGGAAAGAAAGAAAGAAAGAAAGAAAGAAAGAAAGAAAGAAAGAAAGAAAGAAAGAAAAGAGCTCCTGAAGGGTTTGGCAAATAATAGGATTTCTTTTGCGTTACAGTGGGATTTTTTTCAAGAGGACAGACCAAAAGGATTGAATAGCCACTATATTTTTCTCTGACACCCAACCTTGGCTTGAATCCAGGTACAACTGTAACACCAAATGTATTGCCCACTCTAGAACCCATGCCTCTGAGATGAATGAGAAAGAGCCCCCAACTATGAGGGCTGAACCCTGGGCTGATCTGAGGGTAGGAGCCCGGAGCAGTTCCTGGAAGGAGTGTGGGTGCCTCTTGGTAACTGACCTCCAGGGCATCAGGAATGTGGCATCTGCCCTCAGCTGCAACTGAGTGAGGAGAAAGACAAAGGGAGAAATGCAGCCCAGGGGCTG
>NW_007064533.1:0-501 GCF_000164805.1 Carlito syrichta | reverse complement strand
TGGCAAACCCCCAGCAGCTGGGGAAAGGCATGACCCAGATTCTCCCTCAAAGTCCTCAGGGGAAGCAACCCTGCTGACACTTTGATTTGGACTTCCTGCCACCAGAACTACCAGACAAGACACCTCTGTTCCTTAAACCTCTAAGTCTGTGGCATTTTGATACAACAACCTGAGCAAACTAACATGTTATGATGAATTTTCAGCTAGTTCACTGAAAAGGCAAAAAGAAAACAGGAAGGTATTGCAGAGGCAAATAAAGGTAGCAGCTTCCACCCCACAGGGGATGAAAAAAAGAGGGAGGACACAGGGGAGGAACCCACAGACCTGAGACTCAAACCTGTGGGATGGGTACATGCTTGGCTGAATCTGGGCTCGCTGAGGAGCCTGAACACCCGGCTTGGTGAGCATTGGACACCAGGAAAACTGGACAAGCTTTTGCCTGGTGAAGTCACGTGGTTGTGGCAGCACTGAGGGTGATGGGAAAGGATCTGGCCAGGAAGG
>NW_007064532.1:0-691 GCF_000164805.1 Carlito syrichta | reverse complement strand
TTCCTTCCATTTTCTTCATGTGTGTTTGCAGGGATATAAATTCCCCTCTTACTACAGCTTTTAAGGCATCCCAGAGATTTTGGTAAGATGTTTCTTCATTTTCATTTGTTTCCAGGTATCTTTTGATCTCTGTTTTGATTTCATCATTGACCCAGGTGTTGTTTAGCATCATGCTGCTTAGTGTCCATGTCTTTGTGGGTTTTGGGGGGACCTTATTGGTGTTAATGTTTATTTTTATTCCACTGTGGTCCGAGAAGGTGCATGGTAGAATTTCAGTCCTTTTAAGTTTGCTTATGCTTGATTTATGACCAATTATGTGATCGATCTTAGAATACGTTCCGTGCAGTGATGAGTAGAATGTGTATTCTTTGATCTTTGGATGGGAGTGTTCTGTAGGTATCAATTAAGTCCATTTGGTCCAGAGTCACATTGAGGTTCCGGATCTCCTTGCTGATTTTTTGTCCTGTTGGTCTGTCTAGGGTTGTGAGTGGGGTATTAAAGTCCCCAGTTATGATGGTGTTAGAGTCAATATCTTTCTTTAGTTTTCCTAGAAGTTGCTTTATGAAAGTTGGCACACCTATGTTGGGTGCATATATGTTAGGATAGATATTTCTTGTTGATGGAGTGAACCTTTTATCATTATGTAGTGGCCCTCAGTATCTTTTAAAATTTTTGATAGGTTAAATGGTAT
>NW_007064531.1:0-582 GCF_000164805.1 Carlito syrichta | reverse complement strand
GATAGCAGATAGCCCATAGGTTACTGTAAGGATTAGGTGAGGTATTCCCACAAGACGAGTTTAGCCCAGTGTTTTTCACAGTTAACAAATGATACCTTAGTTCTTGGAAAAGTTTTTTCCAGCTACTTCTAAAACCTGAAGTAGACAAAATGCTTACATCAAGTCACAGTCCTCCTCCTCTGGATAATTTGGGAGATAAGAGCAATGCTTGTTTTTAAGACAGAAACTTCAACTCTCTATCTTAATTCTCAATTTGAAAAGCCGCATGCCTGTAATCCCAGCACTTTGGGAGGCCAAGGTGAGAAGACTGCCTGAGCCTAGGAATTCGAGACCAGCCTGGGCAACATGGCAAGACCCCATCTCTACAATAAGTCAAAAACTTAGCGGGCCATCACAGCACGCGCCTGTGGTTCCAGCTACTTGGAAGGCCTGCCTGAGGCCAGCAGGCTGAGGCTGCGGTGGTCATGAGGGTGCCACTGCACTCCGGCCCGGGCAACAGAGTGAGACTCCAACGAATGAATGAACAATCACAGGCAGGGTATTCGTTCAATGCAGAGACCCTTCCTTTTGTCATTTTCCCTC
>NW_007064530.1:0-782 GCF_000164805.1 Carlito syrichta | reverse complement strand
TCGAGGAAGTGGGCCGGTGTCATTTGTTTGTCATTGGATAATTAGAAGACAGTACAACTAGGTGACTCCTGGACATTGCTACTTGGCTGTTTTCTTTTGCTTGAACATTTTAGAGTTTTTAGTTTGTTTGTTTGTTTGTTTGAGTTGGAGTCTCACTCTGTCGCTCAGACTGGAGTGCAGTGGCCACTCCTGGCCACCGCAGCCTCGACCTGCTGGGCTCCGCCGATCCTTCCGCCTCAGGCTTCCAAGTAGCTGGAACTACAGGCGCACGCTACCTCACCCGGCTAATTTTTTGATTTATTGTAGACATGAGGTCTCACCTGCCCAGCAATCCACTCACCTCAGCCTCCCAAAGGCGCAGGATTACAGGCTTAGCCACCGAACCTGGCTGGAGTGTTTGTTTTAATCATGGAAAGAATGTCTCTATAGAAATGCTGATTGGCAGAGGGTCTTCAGCATCTTTCGTTTGGTGCATGCATATGTGTGGGTTTTTCTTTTATTTATTTTCATTTTCTTCTTTTAAAGGACAACTGGAAATGTAGTTTTTAAAAAAAATATATTTCTGTACAGTTTGCTTCGGGAATGCAAGGCATTACATTTGAAACTCAGACTTTCAGGATTTGGGTTGCATAAATTAAATATTTATTCACCAACTTACCATCTGTTATCAGTTGGCCGAAAGAAAGTCAACTGCAGGCACCGAGGGTATGTGACTGTGTGTGTGTGTGTGTGTGTGTGTGTGTGTGTGTGTGTGTGTGTGTGTGTGTGTGTGTTGGGGGCGG
>NW_007064529.1:0-634 GCF_000164805.1 Carlito syrichta | reverse complement strand
AGTCTGCTCACTCACCGGCCGACTAGTTCAGTCTTCTAACCAGTTGGGTCAATCGCCAACTGACAAAAGTCAGCTGACCAGTCAGCTCACTCACCGGCAGATTAGTTAAGCTAGCTGACCAGTTGACTCACTCGCCAGCTGACTACTTAAGTCAGCTTATAAGTCGTATCACTTGCTTGCCAACTTGTTAAGTCACCTGACCAGTCGGCTCTCTCCCCCTCTGACTAGTTAAGTCAGCTCACCTGTTGGCTCACTCACCGGCCAACTAGATAAGTCAGGTAGCGGTATGCCACTTAGTTAAGTCATCTAGATAGCTACCTGGCTAGCTAGTGATGTCAGCGTGTTAAGTCAGCTGGCTAGCCAGCTGGCTAGCCACCTGGCTAGCTGTTTAAGTCACCTAATTTAATCAGCTGTCTAGCCAGCTGGCTAGGCAGGTAGTCAACTAGATATGTCAGCTTGCTAGCCAGCAGGATAGCTATTCAAGTTAGATAGTTAAGTCAACTGGCTAGCCTGCAGGCTATGTAGGTATCTAGCTAATTAAGTGAGCTGGTTTGCCAGCTTGCTATCTTAAGTCAGCTGGGTAAGTCAGTTGGCTAGCCAGTTGTCTAGATATGTAGCCAGTTAGTTAAGTCAC
>NW_007064528.1:0-732 GCF_000164805.1 Carlito syrichta | reverse complement strand
TTCTCCCTTTCACTTATTTTGACTGATGATTTATCATTGTACACTGTTAGTTTAGATCACGTCTGTTGTTGACCTTCTGACCTACACTGTCTCTCGATTTTATTGACCTGTGTCTGTGTAGCTATCAGTACTCCTTAGGCAATCTTTCTTACGTGTCTTTCTTCACTTCTTCCCGATCCTGTGACTGTTTTTCACCTGATAGCTGGTATGTATATCTGTTATCCCTCTCGCACTTCTCTCTTTCGCTCATTTTGACCTATGATTTTATCATTGTAACTGCTGGTTTAGATCACGTTTGTTGTTTACCTTCTGACTTACACTGTTTCTCGATTTTATTGCCCTGTCTCTGTGTTGCTTCAGTACTCTTTAGTACTATGTAGCTATCAGTACTCTTTCTTATGTGTCTTTCTTCACCTCTTCCCAGCCCTGTGTCTCGTTCTCACCTGATAGATGGTATGTATATCTGTTTTCCCTCTCGCGCTTCTCTCTTTCTAACTCCCTATTGACCCCCCCTTCCTCCATTATTTTCCTCTTCTACATGCCCCTTTTTTAAATCTAGGGACCAAGACTGCAAACTGCTGAATAGACAGACTGTAAAACAGAGGGAAAAGTGAACAAAACCAGAAGACCCTCATAAGGAAGAACAGGTCATTGCAGAAGAGAAATAAAAGCAACCCCACCTTCCCTCAAAAACAGAATGAAGAGGGGGAGGGAAAGGGGTAAAGGGAGGAA
>NW_007064527.1:0-750 GCF_000164805.1 Carlito syrichta | reverse complement strand
TTTAAGCCATTCATTTGTCATTGTTGCTCAAATAAATTTTTCAGGAATCTCATTGCAACAAAGCATTATTTTTTCTAAATCACATGCATGTCCATCACAATGAAGCTAACAGAGTAAATGACAGAAGCCACAGATGGGGGCAATAAAGACTGATTGGACAATGTGAGGGACAGAAGAAGTCAATTTTCCACATTTATACCCATTTGCTGTTTTCTTGATTTTGAGAACACTTATTTTAGAAGGGTGCATTTTAACATTGGAGTTTTGCCGTGTTATTTCACTTCTTTGACTTTTATCATCATTTGATATTGCTTAATCAGTTCACTTGTTTACATCTTTTCCATAAATCGCATGTAAGTCTCTGAAGCTCAGAAAAGTGTGCCAGGCCCCTAGATACATGATTCTTAACCCTAACTGCACATGAGATTGGGAAGCTTTAAAAAACCCCAGTGTCAGCTGGGCTCGGTGGCTCAGCCTATAATCCCATGCCTTTGGGAGCCTGCGGGTTAGTGGCCTGCCTGAGCAGGCGAGACCTCATCTCTACAATAAAATCAAAAATAAGCTGGGCTCCATGCCTCAGTCTGTAATCCTGCACCTTTGGGAGGCTGAGGTGAGTGGACTGCCTGAGCCCGTGGGTTTGAGACCTGCCTGGGCAGCGAGACTTCATCTCTACAATAAATAAAAAAAAAATCAGCTGGGCATGGTAGCACATGCCTGTAATTTCGGCTACTTGGAAGGCTGAGGCAGAGA
>NW_007064526.1:0-382 GCF_000164805.1 Carlito syrichta | reverse complement strand
TCAGCCTGTAATCCCGCGCCTTTGGGAGGTTGAGGTGAGTGGATTGCCTGAGCCCGCGGGTTCGAGACTCGCCTGGGCAACTTGGCGAAACCTCATCTCTACAATAAATCAAAATCAGCTGGGTGTGGTAGCACGCGCCTGTAGTTCCAGCTCCTTGGAAGGCTGAGGTGGAAGGATCACCGGAGCCCAGCAGGTCGAGGCTGCAGTGGCCGGGAGCGGCCACTGCACTCCAGCCTGGGGACGACAGTGAGATTCCAACACAAAAAAAAAGAAGACGAATGGGCAGAGCCCCAAAGAGGACGGAGAGGAGGCACCAGGGAGGCTAGGCAGGCCCACGGAGGCAGTCGCCTTTCCTGCAGGACAAGAGGAGGCATGGGGCATG
>NW_007064525.1:0-912 GCF_000164805.1 Carlito syrichta | reverse complement strand
TGAGTACCATTCAGGTGTAAGGTCTGCCTCTTGATATTATTGAATATTACTTGGAGGCTTTATTCTTTCTTTCTGAACTTTCTATCTATATTTTTTACAGATTGTGTTAATTCCATGCTTTTGTAGTCAAGCTCTGAGTTTCTTTCTTCTGCTTCCTATACTTGTGATCTTGTTATTTATTTACTGGATAATATTTTTATATTGTTGTATTCTGGGGCCATTCCTTGGTGATTTCCATTGTTTAGGCTTACGTCTGATTTTTTAAGTATTGTCTCTTTGAAACATGCGGAATTATCTGTGTTCTGCATTTTTCCTGATTTGTGACAGATTTCTTTCTTTGCTCTTTAGTTCCATTATTCAGTGGCAGTGGGAAGGGCTTTCACTTCTGATCCTTGTTCAGCCTTCTATTCTTCCATAATCAAGGCTCTGAATTTGTTCTATTTTGAAACAAGGAACTGATCTCTTGGACAGTTTCCTCATCCTTTTCTGGTCACGCCCTTTGTCCCATGACTGAATCAGGGTAGAGTTGGATGCCTGAGACTTGACTGACTGCATCATGATTACAGAACTAAATATTTTATAAAATGTAAAGGTATATCATAAATTTTTGGCATCCTCAAGAGATAATTTGCAAATATTTGTAAGAAAAGTTCTATGATTTGTTTTCAAAAATAATTTAGTTGTTTTAATTGTATAATTAATGTAAAATATATTTTAATGTTTATAAATATACTTTTATGTTTTCAACATGAGCTTCACATATGTGTTTCTGAGATGAACTCCTGAAGCACCTGATGCAAATACTTAAACTTTATAAATTAAATCAAACTGCCGAAGAATACCTACAAAAGCATACTCTGTTTTACCTTTTACTATTTTTACACATGTCTGGAAATACTCTGTATCTACAAG
>NW_007064524.1:0-719 GCF_000164805.1 Carlito syrichta | reverse complement strand
AAATGGCAACCTCTCCACACTAGCTTTCTAGATTGGTTTCACAAAGCTAATAAACTTGACATTCATTCATTATAATTCCAAGTTCCCAGGAGTGAGGATGATCAGTCAAGTGTCAAGGTCAAGTGTCAAGGGTCAAGTGTCCAGTCCTGGTCCTCCATTGGGGTAGGGGGTGCAGGATAGAGAGGGCTGGGAGCATTGGCATCTAGTTGAGTACACCTGACAGGTTCCTCTCTTGAAGGAAGCATTACTGTCATCACTATTTCTTTATAGGTAAGGTATTTTATCCAGAATGTAGCAGATGATGGTGAAGGGGACATTGGGATGATATGTTTTCCTTTTAGGGGATGTATGTGGCCTGACAATTAAGCTCAAAAACTCATCCTAGAAAAAGCAGTCCATACCTCATGGCTGAATATCACTACGGTCACCTTTAAAGCGCTCCCCTTGGGAAGCTATGCACTGATGCCAGTGCCTAGTACACCCAGCAGAGCAATTTTGGAACTGTTTCTGGAATGTCATCAGAGTTGTCATCGTATTCCCCTTGATGTCCTGAATGCCATCAAAATATCTTTCTTTCAAAATTTCCTCTATCTTTGGGTAAATAAAAAAGTCACTGGGGACAAGGTCAGCTGAGTAGGGAGGGTGTTTCGATACAGTTATTTGTTTACTGGCTAAAAACTCCCTCATTGTGTTATGCGGGCTGGTGCACTGTCGTGATG
>NW_007064523.1:3649-5274 GCF_000164805.1 Carlito syrichta | reverse complement strand
TCTGATGTGGCAGCACTTTCTATATTTGGACTCTACATTCTCACAACCCTATGGGTCACATTGATTAATGAGTAACCATGTATACACTGAAGAAGAGAGAGGTTAACTAAATTGCTGAAATAGGTTTTACCACTACAGTAAACAGGAGAGCAGAGATAGAAGTCCAGAAATTTCCAGTTCCAAGTCCATGCTCCATATGCCACCTTGATGTAACAGTTTTGACCTGGCTGGATGTCTCCTGTGATCCTCACACTTTATCTCACAGCAGCACCTACTTTCTTCCCAGCTATCCCATTCATGAAATCTCAATAGTTATTTTCTACCTCCTGGTAGGAAACAGAACTGTCATCTGGCAGAACATTGGGAAAGGAAAACACACGGATTGCAACAACATCAGAGTAATGTCCACAAGGTGGCAGAAGACTGGAATAAGGAAGCTAACAACAAAACAATGAGCTATTTTATATTTTTGTGTTTACTGACCACTTTCTATGTTCCAGACCCTATGCTAAGTGCTTGATATGCACCTGCCCACAATATTTGTGAGGCATGGGATTTTAAATATATCACCTCCTTTAATATTTTAATTTTCATTATCCTAGTAAAATAATGTGCCTATGTCCCCCAAAACTGCAAACCTGAAGCCTCATTGTACTAACAGTATGCTATAACCTAGGAGCTAGCAAACTTGTCCTGTCAAGGGCTTTCCAGGTCATTCATCCTTGTCCTTAGCACTCAACTCCTTGTAGCAGGAAAGGAGCCATTCACACTATGTAAATAAATGAGTGTGACTGTGTTCCAATAAAATTTGTTTATTAAAAAAATGTGGTAGACCAGATTTGGCTCATGAGTCATACAGAGTGAGAAAGAATTTTTATCTAAGAAATGCAAAAATTATCAGGCCCAGAGGGACATTGAAGCTTTTCTATAATAAAAGGAAAACATTTCTCATTCACATTTGTAGCAACTCGAAAAAATGACAACTTTCTGCCTCTGGCTGGCCCAAGCATCTTATGATGTTTGTTATGACTTCACTTCCTGTTTAATTATATGCAGTGAAGATTATCTCTTTGCTCTTAAGTAGAATTGAAATTCTACCTTTTAATTTGTCTGCAAGTTCAAACAACCCACAGAGAGTACCTACAAGACAGATGCAATCTCACCATCTTATTCCTTTAGAGAGCTCCCAATTTTGAAGAGTCTAAGCAAAATCTAATAAACTTTGTTCTAATCTATTGGATTCCCACCTGCCAAATTATTTGACAGTAAAAACTGATTCCAGTCCTTTGGATGTTGAGCTGAAAAGTTAAACTAAAAAGCCCTGGAATACTGATCTAAGAATAGATGTTTAGAGTTGTAACACAGGAAATATAGAGTCAATAGAAGATTTAACTTGGAACCTGCTGCCTCTTGTGAGCCAAGCAAGATTCCTTAGTGTTCACATTTCCCCCCTTGTTCTTTCCTTTTTTTTTTTTTTGAGTTGGAGTCTCACTCTGTTGCCCAGATGGGAGTGCAGTGGCCGCTCCCGGCCACTGCAGCCTCGACCTGCTGGGCTCCGGAGATCCTTCCGCCTCAGCCTTCCGAGTAGCCGGAATTACAGGCATCGCTACTATGCCCAGCTGATT
>NW_007064523.1:0-3258 GCF_000164805.1 Carlito syrichta | reverse complement strand
TTTTGAGTTGGAGTCTCACTCTGTCATCCAGGCCAGAGTGCAGTGGCACATTGCTCATGGTCACTGCAGTCTTGACCTGCTGGATTCAGGTAATCCTTCTGCCTCAGTCTTTCCAGGGAGCTGAAACCACAGGCATGTGACACCACACCTGGCTAAATTTTGATTTATTGTAGAGATGAAGTCTCTCTGTGTTGCTCAGGTTGGTCTCAAATCCCTGAGCTCAGTCAATTCTCTTGCCTCTGCCTCCCAAAGTGCTGGGTTGCAGGCTTGAGCCATCACACTCAGTTCTTTTATCTTTTTGAAGATGAAATGCTTCATCTCAATCTCATAGCTCATCTATCCAAAATTTATAAATCGTCTAGTGGTAAATAAAGCAGCATTCTGGCATCAGAAAAGCCTCTGGTTTGCATCTCAATCCTGACACTTTCACTTGATTCAGGACAAATTAAGTCCTCTAGTTCTTAATTTTCTTATTTTGAGAGTGGTAATTGCATGCTATGAACAGTGCCTGATACACAAGAAATGATATTTGATAGCATTTTAATTATTATTGTATAATAATATTATTGTGGCTCCATTATTTTCTACTAAGAAGAGTAAGAAGCAGGGATTGTGGTAAGTTTGTATACATCCCAGGTTGAAATAGATGTCTCTTATACCAGATTAATGTAAATATAGTACTTGACTAAGGCCCCTAGGACACTATTAGGTGCAATGAAACACATGTATTCCAGGGTAGACTTTATTTTTGGAGGCTCACACTAAGGAAAAAGGAATTCATTGGAGAATAGTCTGAAATTGGATCAAGAGAGTTGGGCTCTTCTTTGCCATTTGTGAGTTCCTGTGGCCAAAGAAGAGTCACTTATAGAGTCACTGTATTACAAGGACTTAATGATACTTGCCACATCCATATCAAAGGGGTGTGGTATGGAATAAATGAAATAATTTATACAAACATGTTCTATAAACCAAAGGTGAAGTTTAAAGTGTCAGTGTTCTCAAATGCAGTGTTTTTGTGTTCATATGAACATTTAGAAAACTATCAACTACACATTAGTTAAATATGTGATTAGCTTGGTAAGTAGCACCTCAAGCAAATTCAGTTTATCAAAGTCCAGACTGACCCAAAATATCCAATTTGCAGGACAACTGTAAGTTATTTTAAACAACTAACTTGCTTGGACATAATTTTTTGTTCAAAAATGTTTGATTCACATATCATTTTATAAAACAAAATACCACATAAAGTTAGACACACTGATCATGTGTGAAATATTTTAGTCATATATTTACAACAATATTCATTCATACTCCACAGATACAAACAAGCACTTAAATAAACCTTCCCTTTCATCCATTTTAAATCTCTTTCTATTCTGCATGTATACTTTTGTGAAAGTGAAGATAATACAAAATGTCTTTGGTGAATTAACACATAATAAAAAAGCTTTTGTGTTCAAATCTGGTAAGAAATAAAAATAATAATAATTGTTTGGGAGTTTCAGGCACATTGTTTCTAGGATAGAATGGCATTTCATTCATTTCTGCTGCCTAAGCACTTAGCATGTAATGGACTATGTCAGGAATGTAGTTGAACCAATGCAGTAGAAGTGATCAGAAACTAACAGGGAAACAAAGGCTAACGTTTTTTCAAGAACTTCTCTTTTTTATTTTTTAAATTTTGTTCTAATAATATGGGGTACAATTCAGGATTAGGTACATAAGTGGTCATCGTACTGGTGAAGTTTAGGTATCCCATTGATCCTCACACTGCCTGGTTTGGAATAAGCTACACTTATTGATCTTATGTGCCCTCCTCCCTCGACAGTGTTCTGCTACTGCCAATCACTAAGAAAAGGCATCAGAAGGTTCTCAAAATAATTCAAATGTCACCTGTAATCTCACATCCCAAACACGCTCAGCAGTACGAAATGCTGTAATCATGGTTTACTGAAACAGCAGATGCCTAGAGCCAATTCTCATTGAAGATTTGTTTTTACATCTTTTATGTGACGAAATTTGAAAGAGGTGCTTCCAAAACACAAAATTAATGAGATGGAGTTCTCTGTAAAACAAACAAACAAACAAACAACAGCAAAAAAAAAAAACTGACAGGTAAATTTTGGGGAAATCTTAATATTCTTTCACTTATACTATTTCTCTTTTTTATATTCAGAAGAATGCTATAACTACTTGTCAGATTCAAAAGACAAACAATAACTTCTAACTACATGTTGGATTTTTAAAGTCAACAAAAAAGACCCTTGACTGATCGTTCACTCATTCATTTGTTCAACAAATAATTTTATGGAAAATTAAACAGGAGGATCTAAAGCAGAAGGATTGCCAGCACAGCTGTATACTAACCTGCAACAGAGTGAAACTCCAACTCAAAAAAAAAAAAAGACAGAAAAGCTTAGGACCTGATGACTTCACAACTGAATTCTGCCAAGCAGTTAAAGTACTAATATTAGTTTTATTCAAACGCTTTAAAAAGATGGAAGTGTAGGGAATAATTTCAAATTCACTATATGAGGCCAGAATTACTCTGATAGCAAAACAAGACAAAGACACAGAAAGGAAAAAAAAAGACAACTACAGACCAATATCACTTATGAACACAGGCATAACAATATTTAGCAAGATGCTAGCAAATTGAATTCAACAATACATTTTAGCTTATAGTTAAAATTAGCAATTGATTTTGGCCTTTTCTGTATTCACTAATAACGAGGAATATGTTCCTTAATTATATCTCTACTTTTACAATCATATAACAATTTTTTTAATATAGAAAGCATATTAAAATAATGATAAAATAGTCCTTTTTGTGCTTAGTATCTGGCTAAAAAAAGACAATTTCTTGCATTTGGATAAACGTAATTATTAACTTTATCAGGATATTATTTTTAACCTTCCTTTTATCATAATTGTATGTAATCCTAAAAAATGTAGTATTGTTTTATCTCTTTAATGGCATTATATAAAGTCATATTAGGGTAAGCATGAATTTGGTTGTGCTAAACATTAAGTTTTTTACATGCAACCATGTTAATGTAAGTTATTCATTTTTCATCATTATATGATGACACAAATGTTTTTCACACTTCTGGATGAACATTTGTATTGTTATTAGTACTGATCTATAAAACTATAATGATATAAGTATTATAGTACATGTTTTTTATTTCATATAGGATGATTTCTCTTAAATGTATTCCTAAGTTTGCAGTTTCTATATTGTAGGCTATGTTAGCA
>NW_007064522.1:0-551 GCF_000164805.1 Carlito syrichta | reverse complement strand
AACAACACCCCTTGGAATATCCAAGTGGAGGGTACTGAGGCTGGTTTTCTTTTTGGGCTGGGCATTTTTACCTAAGGAGTTTACCCAACAAAGAAAGGCACTTTATAAGCAGTCATAGAAACTATCCCTACCATTTTACACAGCAATTATCTTGGCACTGTGCTAGGAATGTCACATAATTATTTCATTTAATATTTGCAAAGTGGAAAGTATAGTTTTTTCCATTTTAAAGATGAGAAAATTGTGTTTCAGAGATATCACATAACTTGGTGAGGATCACAAAACTAGTAGGGAGGTAAGGCAATAAGTGTACTATCTCCCTGTATGGCACTTCCTTGCCTAGGAGGGGATTCTGTCCCAGGGCCTGCAGACCTCTGGTAGGGAGTTCATTTCAAGTACACCTGGTCGCTTTCTGGGCTACCCTCCTTGGTGCACACAAACCCTAACCACACTGTGGTACAATGAGGTTGAAGGACTGGCAAAAAAAAAAAAAAAAAAAAAAAAAAAGGAAACAAGTTCACCAGATTTAATGAATAAAAATACAAGATATC
>NW_007064521.1:3858-4710 GCF_000164805.1 Carlito syrichta | reverse complement strand
TTTGTATCTTACCTGTGGCACCAGATCACAGACCCCTGGTCTGACCTAACATTTTGGAGGCCCTGCTGGGATTCTGACCTAACACTTTTATTCATCTCAAACTGTAACTTTGGCAGTCTGCACAATCAGTTTGTCCTTTAGAGCCCTCTGACTGGATTGTCTTTCATCCAATCCCTCATTCTTACTACAATCTGAATGCAGATTTCTTTAAGTCACCCATCTTCCCCCTTCCACCACACACCTTTCATGAGATACATACATTCCTTGAGGTACTGTGTCTCCTTTATCCCAGACCACTTTGCAATTTTGCCTGTTGGGTTCAGTGGGAAAAAAGAGCGACTTTCTTCTTACTTATTTGTGCTGCTTTTGACCCATGAGACTCTAGTGTTCTCTGGCATCCCTTTGAAAGAAAGGGGTGCCTGGGCTCCACACTACCATTTAACTTTGGAGGCTCTTGTGGCAGCCTGTTAACCATTTTATCACATCTGCTCTTTCTTCTTGGTTTTTCCCCCACCTTTCTTAATACTGTAGCCAGAGTAAAATTTTAAAATGCAAGTTCGTCCTACTTCTGTGCTTAAAATCCTTCTTTATTCACTCCATGTATTAGACAAAATTCAAAATCCTTGTCATGGGCAATGTCTTGCTGATCTATTTCTGTTCCCTACTCCAACCATGCATGTGCTCCCCTTCCCTATTACTCCACAGGTAAGCTCATGTTCCAATTCAAATCAGATCTCTTCCCCTTGCTGTCCTCATTTCACTTATAGAGAGAACTTACCACAATTGTAATTTTATATTTCTTTTAATAACTATTTGTTTACACCTCTGACCTTCTAAATTGAGTAGAATGCA
>NW_007064521.1:0-799 GCF_000164805.1 Carlito syrichta | reverse complement strand
TTGCCCTCTTGTGCTTTGGCCATCGCTAGCAGGATGCAAGACAGGTATAGCTCACAGTAGCGTTCTTGTTACTCAGAGCCAACTCAATAGCCTAGATCTATGAACTTTCCTTCAACCTACAAATGTGTGAGAAAAAGAAAGAGACCAATATTTAAGCAGTAAGAGCTGACTGATAAAAATGCATAGAAGTTAATGGTGGGTCTATCTGGAGGGTAGAATTACTGGAAATTCTTGTTCCCTTCTTTGTCTTTTCTGTGTTTTCTAAATTTATTGTAATTAGTCAGTAAATTATATGATGCTATGGTCTTTGATGGTCTTAAGTGATGCTATGGTCTTAAAAAGGCCACTGGAAAAAAATGTTAAGGCATTTTCCTGTACTATTTCCAAAGGGCCCTGTTGTATTCCTAGAATACAACCTTTTGAAGCATGTGCACAATGACATCGTAATTCCACATTTATACCATTTTCTAGGATTCAAGTAACCACAGTGATAAATGAGATTTATTATTCTGAACCTGAGTCACGTACCCACCACTAACTGTTGAACTTTGAGTTAGAAAACTATTTTCAGTGCTGATTTCATGGGGTGGAGGAATGGATTGAGGGAGTCTTTCAGAGAAAACCTAGACACTTAAATTAAGATTTTCAAATACACACCCAAACTAAAATGCTATACTTTGTATAACTCATTGCCTTTCTAAACACCAGCAACATTTAGAAATGTAATTGCAAGAAGACACATTATAATAGTAACAAAAATATAAGATTATCCAGGAAGAAAGTTAACAAATGTATCCAA
>NW_007064520.1:0-766 GCF_000164805.1 Carlito syrichta | reverse complement strand
GATGAGTAGAATGTGTATTCTGTGGTCTTTGGATGGAGTGTTCTATAGGTATCAATTAAGTCCATTTGGTCCAGAGTCTCATTGAGGTTCCGGATCTCCTTGCTGATTTTTTGTCCTGATGATCTGTCTAAGGTTGTGAGTGGTGTATTAAAGTCCCCAGTTATTATGGTGTTAGAGTCAATGTCTTTCTTTAGTTTTCCTAGAAGTTGCTTTATGAATGTTGGTGCGCCTATGTTGGGTGCATATATGTTTAGGATAGATATTTCTTGTTGATGGAGTGAACCTTTTATCATTATGTAGTGGCCCTCTGTATCTTTTTAAATTTTTGATAGCTTAAATGGTATTTTGTCTGAAATTAGGATCGCGACTCCTCCTTTCTTTTGTGTTCCATTCGCCTGAAAATTTGTTTCCCATCCTCTTACTTTGAGTCTGTGTATGTCCTTTCTAGTGAGATGGGTCTCTTGAAGGCAGTATATTGTTGCCTGGTGACATTTTATCCATTTTGTCATTCTATGTCTTTTCAGTGGTGCATTTAGTCCATTCACATTCAGACTAATTATTGAAATGTGAGAGTTCATCCCTATCATGGAGTTCTTATTGAGTTATTGTTCTTCCACTTGGTTTTTTCTTTTTTCTTTTTCTTTTTTTTTTTGTCTTTTTTTTGCTTTTGGGGTTGGTTCGTGTATATTTTATTCTTTTCCCTGTACTCTTGTGAAGAACGTTGTTCTTTTTTCCTTTTCTTCTGTGTTTAGTACTTCTTAAGTGT
>NW_007064519.1:0-819 GCF_000164805.1 Carlito syrichta | reverse complement strand
CATTAGATGTAAGTGTTCATTTCGTAGACACGAATATTTATTTAAGCAGTGTGTTAAAGTATCAACACATGAGATTAGTGTCAACAGACAAGTTGAGTCTTGAAATAGATTAAACACTATACCTTGGCTACATTATCATGTTTATAAGCTTCAGTTTCTCATTTGTGCAGTTAAGGGAAAGATATATGCTTAACTGTTGTTTTGAGGATCAAACGAGATAATGTATTTGAAATACACAGAGTTCTATTTACATACCATTATTATTATATTCAGGAAATAACTTAGAGAGCTGTAGTGACCTCTTTGTTTTCAGATACTCAAGACAAATAAACATAATTAATGTGTGGGTAATAGCCTAATTTCTTCTGTCGTTTAACAATAATTCTATTGACCTAAATAATCACCAGAGATGTAAGAAGTTGGAAAGGTTACAATAAAATTTTAAGTTAAAAAAAATTTTTTAATTTTTTTTGGTAGTTCATTAGTAAAGACAACAATCTAACTCTTTCATGAATTGTAAATCTGGAAATTATAATTTGAAAAATATGTAATCATCAGCTGTTCAGTTATTTAATATGCATAGTGTTTTACTCTACAGAAGGATTCCACTCAATTTCAAAGTAATTTGTATTACAGTATGACATTGCATCTTTCTATGGATATGGCTCTTTGACTTTGCATTGCTTAAGGTTATGCAGGTGGCCCAAAGTTGTGTGAAGTTGCAGAGACAGTATTAGTTCTGTAACAGAAGAGACTGGCTGGGCGCCCTTTCAACAAGGCCCTGGGAATCCACCCAACATAGCCAGAGCAGGGTTGAGG
>NW_007064518.1:0-656 GCF_000164805.1 Carlito syrichta | reverse complement strand
TCCAGATGGCTTTCCAGCAGAATTCTACAAGACATTAAAGGAGGAACTGATACCAATCGTACTGAAGGTATTCCAGGCGATTGAAAAAGATGGAACTCTCCCCAAATCATTTTACGAAGCCAACATCACATTGATACCCAAGCCAGGTAAAGGTCCAACAAAGAAAGAGAACTACAGGCCAATATCTTTGATGAACATAGATGCTAAAATTCTCAACAAGATCCTAGCAAACCGGATTCAGCAATACATCTCAAAAATCATCCACCATGACCAAGTAGGCTTCATTCCTGGCATGCAAGGCTGGTTCAACATTCGTAAAACCATAAATGTAATTAAATACATCAACAGATGTCAAAACAAAAACCACATGATCATATCACTAGATGCAGAAAAAGCTTTTGATAAAATCCAGCACCCTTTCTTGAACATCTAGGCATACGGGTAACATACCTCAAAATAGTAAAAGCCATCTACAAGAAACCCACAGCCAGCATACTCCTAAATGGACAAAAATTGGAACCAATTCCCCTGAAAACTGGAACTAGACAAGGATGCCCACTCTCTCCCTTCCTGTTCAACATAGTATTGGAAGTCCTGGCTAAAGCAATCAGAGAAGAGGAGGCAATCAGAGGTATTCAAATAGGAAAAGAGGAAGG
>NW_007064517.1:0-955 GCF_000164805.1 Carlito syrichta | reverse complement strand
GATGATCTATCTAGGGTTGTGAGTGGTGTATTAAAGTCCCCAGTTATTATGGTGTTAGAGTCAATGTCTTTCATTAGTTTTCCTAGAAGTTGCTTTATGAATGTTGGTGCACCAATATTGGGTGCATATATGTTTAGGATAGATATTTCTTGTTGATGGAGTGAACCTTTTAGCATTATGTAGTGGCCCTCTGTATCTTTTTAAATTTTTGATAGCTTAAATGGTATTTTGTCTGAAATTAGGATCGCCACTCCTCCTTTCTTTTGTGTTCCATTCTCCTGAAAATTTGTTTCCCATCCTCTTACTTTCAGTCTGTGTATGTCCTTTCTAGTGAGATGGGTCTCTTGAAGACAGTATACTGTTACCTAGTGTTATTTTATCCATTTTGTCATTCTATGTCTTTTCAGTGGTACGTTTAGTCCATTCACATTCAGACTAATTATTGAAATGTGAGAGTTCATCCCTATCATGGAGTTCTTATTGAGTTTTTGTTCTTCCACTTGGTTTTTTCTTTTTTTTTTTTTTGTCTTTCTTTTGGTTTTGGGGTTGGTTCGTGTATATTTTATTCTTTTCCCTGTACTCTTGTGAAGAACGTTGTTTTTTTTTCTTTTCTTCTATGTTTGGTACTTTCTTAAGTGTTTCATGTAGAGATGGATTGGTGGCAGCCTAAGTTCTTAGGGATTGGATATCTGGGAAAGATTTTAATTCTCCCTCACTGATGAAGCTTAGCTTGGCCGGGTAGGTTATTCTTGGTTGAAATTGTTTATCTTTTAGGACTTTGATTATAGGGCTCCAAGCTCTCCTAGCCTGCAGGTTTTCTGCAGATAATTCTGCTGCTATTCTGATTGGTCTTCCATGGTAGGTGATCTGGCCTTTTTCTCTTGCTGCCTTTAGGATTTTTTCTTTTGTGCCTACTTTATTTAGGCGAATTATTATGTGTCTAGGAGTTGATATT
>NW_007064516.1:0-1131 GCF_000164805.1 Carlito syrichta | reverse complement strand
AAGGACACAGAAAAATAAATCAATGTTACCTGATACAGCTACCTGTCTGTGCTGACTGAGAACGAATGTGTTCTCCTTTATTCGGTTTATAGCAGGAGTCAGCAGACTTGTCAACCTAAAAGGAAGAAACTGAGGCAAAGTTAATATAAATAGAGAGTTTATTTGGGCCAGGCTTGAGGATTGCCACCCAGGGGCATAGATTCAAGTTGTCCTGAATGCACACTCCAATTAGTAGCAGGTAAAGTGGACTTTTAAAGGCAATAAAAGGGGGACAGGCTGATACAAAATTTCTTGTCAGGAATTCTCATTAGTTTACAGAAAGAGCATTGATTAGTGATGGGTTATCCATTGTTTAGGCTATAGGATGTGGGTTATGATTTCAGGTATGGAATTATAACATTAATTTATAACCACTTGTGGCAATAGCAAGCAGTTTCAAGAGATGCACACATAACACAAAGAGGGAAGCAGAACGGGCAGTGATCTCATTTCATTGTCCCTCTGGGCCTGATAATTGCTGCATTTCTTAGATAAAAGTTCTTTCTCACTCTGTATGACTCATGAGCCAAATCTGGACTACTGCATATTTTTAATAAACAGATTTTATTAGAACACAGCTACACCCATTTATTTACATAGTGTGAATAGTTTTTGGGACTGTGGGCAAGTTATTGTACTAGGATACTAAGGATTAGAATATTAAATGAGCTAATATATTTATAATCCCATGTCTCACAAATATTGTGGGCAGGTCCATATCAAACACTTAGCACAGTGCCTGGAACATAGGAAGTGGTCAGTAAACACACAAATATAGAACAGCTCATTGTTTTTATTGTTAGCTTCCTTATTCCAGTCTTATGTCGCTTTGTGGACATTACTCTGAAGTTGTTGGAATCCAGGTGTTTTCCTTCCCCACTGTTCTGCCAGATGACAGTTCTGTTTCCTACCAGGAGGTAGTAAATGACTACTGAGATTTCATGAATGGAATAGCTGGGAAGAAAGTAGGTGATGCTGTGAGATAAGGTATGAGGAACACAGGAAGCAATCAAGTCAAAACCTTTACAGCAGGGTGGCATATGGAGCATGGACTTTGGAACTGAAAATTTCTGGGTTTCTCTCTCTGCTCTG
>NW_007064515.1:0-760 GCF_000164805.1 Carlito syrichta | reverse complement strand
TTGTAAAATTTGAAAATAACTAAGCAATCCTATCTTATTATAGTGGAATAGCAAGAATTTTTGGTTTAGCCATGTTCCAGTTTTACAGAGGATCTGAAGTGAGGTGACATCTGTAGAGCCTTCATAGGACTTTTACCACATCATCTGGTTATAAACTTCTGAAGGTTACCCCAGAGTATCTACATATGAACACCAACTTATTCATTTCTACCTCATGTTAAAATGGTATACACCTGACACTTTTCACTGGCTGTTCTCCTGTGTTTTGACCCATTGTATTGTGACTTTAACGCTCAATATTCCTGAGGTCACTCTCATAGTGACGACATAGATGTGATAAAATCCGGCGCAGTTCTCATCTGGCTTGTTTTGTTGGTAGCTCTCTATTCTGCTTCTTCTCTCCTCACTCCTATTACACTTTTGCCTCATGAGCTCCTATGACACCAATATTTTCTTGGACTTCGTTGTGTTTTCTTTTCCACATCTGTAACTCCTGCTTTTACTTATCCTTCATGGTCTCCTCTTCTTTTTCAATTGTTGTCAACTATTAGGGTTTATGCAATTCTGTGGTCTTTGTTCACCTTACCCCATGTCATTGTCTCTGCCACTTTTACTCCTTCCGTGTCTTCGGTTACTTTTATGTGCTAAAGATGCCCAGAACTTGAATTATAATAAAAAATTAGAAAATATTTTTAATGAAAGTCTGAATAAATGATGATTTCCAGACCTAAAGATCTAACCCAAACCTCTTACTAGGCTG
>NW_007064514.1:0-784 GCF_000164805.1 Carlito syrichta | reverse complement strand
TCATAGTTAAACCTGAAGGACTGACTGTGAGTGTCCAGTGTAAAGGATTGGGAACTACCTGCATGTGAAGCACATAACTAATGGTAATCACTGCTGTTGCTATCAAAGGAAAGTTTGTTAGTTTTTTCTTATTTATATAAAAAAATTGAACAGAGACAGAATGTCACTATGTTGCCTAGGCTGATCTTGAACTCGTGGCCTCTGGTGCTGAGATTATAGACTTGAGTCACCATGCCTGACCTAGGATGAATGTTTTTAAAAAATCAGAAATCATGGTGAAATCATGCCATACTAGCAAACAACAACAAAACTAATCGGAAAATAGCAAGTAGTGCCAAAAATGAGGAGAAATTGGAGCACTGTACATTGTTGGTGGGATTGTAAAATGGTACAGCTACTATGGAAAACAATATGGCAATTCCTCAAGAAATTAAACACAGAATTTTCATGCCGCTCTACTTCTGGGCATATGTGCCAAAGAAATGAAAGTCTAAAAGAGAAATTTGTACATCTATCTTCATAGCAGCCTTCTTCACAATAGCCAAGAAGTGGAAGTAACTTGTGTCCATTAATGGATGAAACAAAATGTGGTATATACATACAATAGGAATGTTATTCAATTTAAAAGAAAAGAAAATACTGGCATGCTACAACATTAGTAAACTTTGAGGACATTATGCTAGGCGAAATAAGCGAGACACAGAAAGACAACTTTTGTACGATTTTACTTATGTGAGGTACCTAGGATAGTCAAGTTTATAGAGACAAAAAAGTAGAATGGTAG
>NW_007064513.1:0-706 GCF_000164805.1 Carlito syrichta | reverse complement strand
TTATAGGTTTACAGTAATCAACACAGCCTGGTATTTGTATAAGAATAGGTCTATAGGCCAATGGATCAGGACAGAGAATGAAATTCTCAAATTCTCAACCAACTCTTCTTTGAAAAAAACTCCAAGACCCCTGGGTAATTGAAAACATTTTCAGAAAATGATACTGGGAAAAGGCTGACCACATGAACAAGGTTGAAACTGGACCCATATCTATCACCATACACATTAACTCTAAATGGACCAAAGACCTAAACGTACAACACCACATTATAATAATCTTAGAAAACACAGGAGACACCATTATGGAAACTGGAACCGGAAACTAATTCCTCGTGAGAATCCTAAATACCCATACCGTAATAAGTAAGTTAGAAAAGTGGGATCTCATCAAATTAATATACTTATGCAAAACTAAAGAAAACACCAGAAGAGCAGGGATACAGTCAACAGAGTGGGAAAAACTATTCTCCTTCTATATATCTGTAAAAAAGCATAATATCTAGGATCCACAAGAAACTCTAACACTCAGAAAAATCAGACAAACATTCCCTTTGAAAAGTGTACAAAATACGTGATTGGACACGTTTCATAAGAAGAGATACGGGCAGGCAACAAACACATTAAAATTGCTCAACCTCACACTTCATCAAAGAAATGCAAATGAGACCACTTTGAAATACCGCATACCCACTGTAAGACTGGCCAG
>NW_007064512.1:0-550 GCF_000164805.1 Carlito syrichta | reverse complement strand
CCACCCCAGACTCCCAGCCATCTCCGTGGGTCAGGCCCCCGGACCCCCAGCTGCCCTGGAAACTGGTGGAGTGGGACACAGAGATCCGGGAGCCCGAGCCACCAGCGCCTGCATAGCCAATGGCCGAGCTGCCGGGGGGGCCAGAGGCTGGGTGGCGGGATGGAGCCCAGGGACCGGTAGTTGGAGGAGTAGGTGGTGGAACAAGTGGTGAAGTCCATGGTGGCAGCAGAAGAGAGCCAGACGATAGAACTCACCTTCAGACTGTATTTCTATAATGGTTTTGTTCTCTTCAATTGTTATCTAAATCTTATTAATACATGATTCTATGTAGTTTTTTTTTTTTTGAGTTGGAGTCTCACTCTGTCACCCAGACTGGAGTGGAATGGCCGCTGCTGGCCACTGCAGCCTCGACCTATTGGGCTCTGGTGATCCTTCCGCCTCAGCTATGTATATTTCTTAATCTTTCTGTTTGTGCATTTGGTGTTCTTATTGTTTAAGGAGTATACCTAAAATGTAGAGACCCTTCCAAGACCCCCACGACAAAGAAAGG
>NW_007064511.1:0-687 GCF_000164805.1 Carlito syrichta | reverse complement strand
CCTGTGTCACAGATTGGTGCCCCATCTGAGTCTTGCAAGATTGGTGGGCCACCATGGAGAGGTGGTCAAGGGACATGCAGAGCTACAACCCTGACACCCTCAAACCTCTGAACTCACACCCACTTCCCACAGCTTCTAGGTAGAGAAAGACTTTGGTGTTTGTAAGGAAACCACAATCAGTATAGGGTTTTCTGCTGCCTGAGATGAAGCACACTATTCTGGGATCATTCTTCTTCATGGACAAGTTATAGAAGGAATAAAATTGTCAGGAATTATTATGTGGTAGCAGGAGCAAATAGACTGTGCTTCTGATCAGATGAGCAGAATCATTCTCCTGTCTCCACAACCCCGTGTGGACTCTTGGACCCGGACAGGTCAGTGGGGAAGAAAGGAAGACTTGTGTTTGTGTTTTCCATAAAAGGCATAAATTCTGGGCTTCAGCCCCATGCATCCATGATCAGTTCTTCACCAGCATGGCTCTACCTCTCTTTCTGCTTGATGGAGACCTTAGAAATTCACAAAAGAACCCTGGCCTTTTCTGTTTATAGGGACTTCATACAGTGGGGTTTTCTGGACTTGAGTAGTTCACAAGTTCTCTATGCAGGGGGATCTATTTCCTCACTGATTTCTGCTGTTGACATAAGTGCTTTTAATTTCTGTTACTTGAAGATGTACACAGATGAAACT
>NW_007064510.1:0-828 GCF_000164805.1 Carlito syrichta | reverse complement strand
CTCTTCAGGAAAAAATGCACATGGAAATAAATTTAAGCACATAAATGATTTTGGTTAAATAGTTTGTAATGTATTCTATTTTATACAACGTAGAACTACTTGAAATATTTTAAAAATAATGTAATATTTTATGTGTTCCTTTGTTCCTTATTTTTTATGTTTATATTTTTTACTATTGCTCTAGTAAAGGTGGTCACCTTTTACTTAGCTTCCTGTTATAGCATTCTTCAGTTTATTCCCCCTGTTAATCATTCTTCTAAAGTGTTAAATAGAAATTGAAAATCTCTCTTTCCTCTGTTTAAAACTTTGTAATGGTTTCCCATTGATTGAGTCTCAGATTTTGGTATGTAAGAGGATGACCTGAGTGTAGATACTTTAGCCTCATTCTAAGATTCTTACTCAGTTTTGTTCTGAAATGGGTTCATGAAGCTGCATGTGGATGTACTTCCCAGACATATGTCATAGGAGTCTTTTGGTGGTACTTTGAAAGATTTTGGAGACAAAGTGCTGCATGAAATAATAGAGCTTTAATATGCATTACACATAAAATGTAAAATGCATATTATGGTTCAGTTATATTAATTTCAGTTGTAATTCTTACATTTTTTCTAATTCCCTTCTAAGCCTGACATTCCCACCCTCCCAGCATGTGATGAGGCTCTTCTTTGCCTATGATGTCCTCTCAATCACCTTTGCTCACCTGATTGCTCCTTTTCTTTTTTGTGTTAGCTCAGGAGTCACTTCCTTCAGTGATTGCTTTTCTGTGTGTAGGCTGACCTTTGTCTTCAATTATTTGTGCAGTCATAGTTTACACCTGTGTTCTCAATT
>NW_007064509.1:0-756 GCF_000164805.1 Carlito syrichta | reverse complement strand
CATTGAATGCAAAGGCCTAGCAGAGCTGTATGCAACGTTTCCTGTATACAAAGTGCACAACTCCATGGTGTCACACTGAGCGACATGACCGGTTCGCTGTCATCTTTGGGAAAGCATGGTTTGTTCACTACTGAATTCTAAAGTGTTTTTGATTTGACCTGTCCGTCTCCTATCCAAAGCCATTGCTCTTCCGTTGGCATTTACGAGGAAGAGCTGACAGGCTCGGTTTGCTGGCTGTGAGTGTGCATCAGCTTGGGGAATGCTGTGTCAAATGTTTACTGCATTGTGATGTATTTTCCAGTAGTTTGATTCTTGTGTGCTGTACGGTGTAATACACGATTCTCAAGGTACGGCTTGAATGAGCATAGCCGAGCATGTTATGTCGATACTTCACATGTAGGAATGAGCATGTCAATGGTGTCAGACTGAGTGAAATGAGTGCTACACACTCACTTGTAGAAAAGCAGTGCTTGCCTTCTGTTTGAGCCCTGAAACGTTTTACCCCTTGGCGTTTCTCTAGGCTAGGAAATGCAGTCACTCTCGCGTTGGCCTTGCTGAATAAGCGTAGACGGCCTCTGTGAGGCTTGTTGTGCATGTGCATGTTCCCGGGGAAGGAGCTTTTCAAAATGTGCAGCGCTCTTTAGGGGCTATATATGTTATTCTCACTTGGTGCATGCTGCAACACATGAGTCTGAGTCTCGCGGTTTTCTTCTCATTTGGACTTCGGCTGTGCAGAGCGCCTCTGTTTGAACTAAG
>NW_007064508.1:0-659 GCF_000164805.1 Carlito syrichta | reverse complement strand
ACCCCAGCAGGTGGAGGCTGCGGTAGCCGGGAGCGGCCACTGCACTCCAGTCTGGGTGACAGAGTGAGACGCCAACTCAAAGAAAAAAAAGTGTCACATCACGGTTATACTTTCCCCACACCAATAGCTGGCAAACATTTACTTCTGTGGTTAAACTCAGTAGTTTTCTCTGTAGCCAGCTACTTGGTTTTGTTTTTGTTGTTGTTGTTTTTTTTATTTGGAGTGTCATTCCATTGCCCCAGGCTGGAATGCAATGTCACCCTCATAGTGATCCTTTCGCCTCAGCCTTCCAGGTAGCCAGAACTCCAGGCGCGAGCCACCACATCCGGCTAATTTTTTTATTTATTGCAGAGTCGAGGTTTTGCCAAGTTTCCCAAGCTGGTCTTGAACCCGCGGACTCAGGCGATTCACTCGCTTCGGCCTCCCAAAGTGTTAGGTTGACAGGCTGAGCCACCGAGTCCTGCCAGATACTTGGTTTTTAAAATTATTTAGCTGTTGCTGAAACAGATTATTTCCCTCATTCTGTTAAAAAAGTTAACATATGTAACACATTTTGACCAATGCCTGGTGTATAGTAAGCAATATCGAATGTAATAGGTTATATTTGTTTCCTCGAATGGAAGCTTGGCTCTTTGAAGATTTAAAATGAGGCAGTATAG
>NW_007064507.1:0-780 GCF_000164805.1 Carlito syrichta | reverse complement strand
TCAACAGGAAATTAGCGAAGTGCAGGGCCATTCTTGATATTTTCCTAAAGTGCAAATGAAATGAGATAACATACGTATAAAAAGTATCAAAATTATCTAACTGAAAAATTTTTCTAAAAATTATCTTAAAATCAATGACGGGCATGGTGGTTCACCAAAAAAAAAATTATCTTAAAATCAGAGATAAACAAAAATTGTATTTAATAGCTTGATTTAATTTTTCTCTTTACTTGAGGGGCTAGGCTCTTCATTGCTGAAAATCGTGTATGATTCAGTGTTAGATATTTGCTGTTTAAATTTGCATTACACTTCTGTCTTAGATAATATACTTTGATGTTCATAGGAGTGCTCTATTCGAGTTGTCGTCATTCTCACTTAGGAACCCAGGTTGCCCTAGTAGCCACTGGAGAATTGCAGGTTCCTTGGTGGGCAGGGAGGGAACGAGCGTGGCAAAACTAACAGTGGTCTTAGTCTCCACCGGAAAGCGATGTCGGTCACTGGCCAGAACAAGTCACCTGAGCATGTCTGACTTCCAGAGGGAAGGAGTGGTGGTGGGACATGAGGGGAGGATGCTGAAATCTTAATGAACAGCAATACGGGATACCACAAAGGCCTCCGGTTCTTTCAGAATTCTTTCTCCTGTCTGTGAGACTAATCTTTCTACCAGGAAGTTCCACAGTGCCCCCAACTTTTGAACCTCTCTCTCCCCATGGCTCACCTTTTCCCTCGTGAGTTAGTCCCTTCCGATATTCAATCGGTTAACGTTTATTAGAACAGCCA
>NW_007064506.1:0-1273 GCF_000164805.1 Carlito syrichta | reverse complement strand
TCCTCATTGTACTAACAGTATGCTATAACCTAGGAGCTAGCAAACTTGTCCTGTCAAGGGCTTTCCAGGTCATTCATCCTTGTCCTTAGCACTCAACTCCTTGTAGCAGGAAAGGAGCCATTCACACTATGTAAATAAATGAGTGTGACTGTGTTCCAATAAAATTTGTTTATTAAAAAAATGTGGTAGACCAGATTTGGCTCATGAGTCATACAGAGTGAGAAAGAATTTTTATCTAAGAAATGCAAAAATTATCAGGCCCAGAGGGACATTGAAGCTTTTCTATAATAAAAGGAAAACATTTCTCATTCACATTTGTAGCAACTCGAAAAAATGACAACTTTCTGCCTCTGGCTGGCCCAAGCATCTTATGATGTTTGTTATGACTTCACTTCCTGTTTAATTATATGCAGTGAAGATTATCTCTTTGCTCTTAAGTAGAATTGAAATTCTACCTTTTAATTTGTCTGCAAGTTCAAACAACCCACAGAGAGTACCTACAAGACAGATGCAATCTCACCATCTTATTCCTTTAGAGAGCTCCCAATTTTGAAGAGTCTAAGCAAAATCTAATAAACTTTGTTCTAATCTATTGGATTCCCACCTGCCAAATTATTTGACAGTAAAAAACTGATTCCCAGTCCTTTGGATGTTGAGCTGAAAAAGTTAAACTAAAAAGCCCTGGAATACTGATCTAAGAATAGATGTTTAGAGTTGTAACACAGGAAATATAGAGTCAATAGAAGATTTAACTTGGAACCTGCTGCCTCTTGTGAGCCAAGCAAGATTCCTTAGTGTTCACATTTCCCCCCTTGTTCTTTCCTTTTTTTTTTTTTGAGTTGGAGTCTCACTCTGTTGCCCAGACTGGAGTGCAGTGGCCGCTCCCGGCCACTGCAGCCTCGACCTGCTGGGCTCCGGAGATCCTTCCGCCTCAGCCTTCCGAGTAGCCGGAATTACAGGCATTCGCTACTATGCCCAGCTGATTTTTTTATTTATTGTAGAGATGAGGTCTCTCTGCCCAGGCGGGTCTTGAACCCTTGGGCTCAGGCAATCCACTCACCTCAGCCTTCCAAAGGCGCGGGATTACAGGCTGAACCACTGAGCCCGGCCTTGTTCTTTCTTTATCTAAACATTTGATGGACGGAGACATTTTTTCAGAAGAATGAACATAGATGGAAGTGAAAGTTTATTCATATTCGGGAGAAGAATTCTCAAGGGCATTCCTTGTTTTTCCTAGCCTCCTCTGCTGAGTGCTATGATCTTGGGGTAAGAA
>NW_007064505.1:0-790 GCF_000164805.1 Carlito syrichta | reverse complement strand
CAGGTTTTTTTTTTAATGGAGTCTCACTCTGTCGCACAGTCTCGACTGCTGAGCTCTCGTGATCCTTCCACCTCAGCCTTCCAAGTAGCTGGAACTACAGGCACACGCTACCACACCCAGCTTATTTTTTTTTTTGATATATTGCAGAGATGAGGTCTCACTAAGTTGCCCAGGAGGGTCTCAAACCCGCAGACTCAGGCAATCCACTCACCTCAGCCTCCCATATTTTGGGATTACAGGCTGAACCACAGAGCCCGGCCAGTTTTGTTTTTTCTTTCCTTTATTGGGACATATAAAATCTGGAGTAGGAAATTTCTAGAATGACACTATCTTGCCTCACAGTTGTTTGAATCTGGATATCTTTAGGTTCTGATATTGCTATCAGAGATGGTGAAGTGCCATGATATATTTTCCAGTTCTGCAGATCTGTTCTCCTCCTGTGAAAATTAGATGATTTTTCAGTAGGAAGGCAGCTGGTGGTATGAATGTGTCCAGAGTCGTGGAAAGTCTCGTTTTTGGAGAGAAATGACTCTGAAAACTTTTGTGAAGTAGCAAGGCAGAAGAAAATAGATGAGAACTGAAAGGACTTCAGTGCATGGGAGATTTGAGACAACTCTTAGTCAGAGTGCAGTAGAATCACAAATATGCTAACACAAGAGAACAATTTGCTTTACAAAGAAATAAGACATTTTATATAAAGACTGAGTACTGTGGCAGACTCTGATTTGTGAACAGACAGTGATACTGGTCCGTGATTTATAATTACAGTCTTCTCTTGGCAGTGCTACTT
>NW_007064504.1:0-755 GCF_000164805.1 Carlito syrichta | reverse complement strand
AAAAGATATCTAGATTCAGCATATGTCTGGATACATTAAAACTTGTCTATTTTCATCTCAATAGCTGTGGTCATGTTTGCATACATTATTTCACCCTGAATTAGGATGCGTACGTGATTTTTAAAATTATTATTTAAAGTATGTTAGTAAACATCTTTTTTGTGTGGAGAAATGTTTTGGCTAAATAAGAAAAAGAAATGACGAGAAACAGAAGTACCCTTTGCTGTTTATACATTTACAGAACTAAGTTTACTATTTTAGGAATGCTTCCTTATTTTCTATGATTATTTTCATAAATGGTCTATGTTTTCTGCATACTTTTTCATCTAGACATGTACCTATTTAGCTCTTTAAAAGGAATTAAAGTAATTTTTGATGTTTCAGGACAAAATAGTTCTTCTAGTTTGGAAAAGGAGTGATTGGGAGCCAAAAATAACCTTAGTGGCCACCTTTGAGGATCAAACAAAGATTTCTCAACTTTCCATTTCCATTGTCTAAAAAACAAGTCTTATGAATTTAACTGATTTCTGAGGTTAATTCTCACCCCTTATTTGTATTTTTTTCCTTTGGTGCATTAAGAAAGTATATTTAGCTTACAAGACTCTGAAAAGCAATGTCAATAACAAATAGAATTTAAATCTCAGTGTGATTTCTGGTAAGTATAGGCTGCCTACAATATATAGTAGGAAAATTGAAAAAAATAAAAATAAATAAATAAATAAAAAGAAAATTGGCTGTGGCCACAAGATTTATTA
>NW_007064503.1:0-519 GCF_000164805.1 Carlito syrichta | reverse complement strand
CCTGGGTAACTTGGTGAGACCTCATGTTCACAATAAATCAAAAAATTAGCTGGGCATGGTAGTGTGTGCCTGTAGTTGCAGTTACCTGGACGGTTGAGGCAGAAGGATTGCAGAAGCCCATCAGGTCAAGGCTGCATTGGCCAGGAGCAGCCACTGCACTCCAGTCTGGGGGACAGAGTGAGACTCCAACTCAAAAAAAAAAAAAAAGAAAGAAAACCCTCTTTATGTTACTGAAGAGAATAAGGACATCACAAAGAGAACTTTTTTTTTTTATGTTCCCAATGTTTTTGTTTGTTTGTTTTTGTTTTTTTTTTAATTTTTAATTTTTTTATTTTAAAGATATGGGGTACAAGTCAGGTTAGGTATACAAATGTTCATTATGCAGGTACCCTTGTTGATGAGGTGTGCTCCCTTTTCCCTGGGCAGATTCCCATGACTGATAATCTTGCTTCCCCTCTCCTTTCCCAGCAGTTTCCCACTACTGCCAATTCTTTTTTTGTTTTTTGAGTTGGAGTATCA
>NW_007064502.1:0-588 GCF_000164805.1 Carlito syrichta | reverse complement strand
CACCCCACCAACCCCCCAAAAAAGCCCCAGGCAGAAGAGCCAACGCTGATTTCAATGACAAAGAAAGGGTGAAGAGACTCGATATCTGAACAATAGGACCCCTCCAGGGCAGGGGTGGTTTCCTAGGCAACAAGGGAGCGAGGGGAGGTGGGAGTGGCAGAGAATACTCGGAAACTGGAAAAAAAAAGGCACAGGGAACGCCTGCCACCTCAGGCACTAGAGTGGGAGGTGGGGGTGAGAGGAACGCCCGCGTCCAGGGTTTTGAGACCAGCCTGAGCAACTTTACACGGAATCAAAACATCTGCCGGGCTCGGTGACGCACGTCTGTGGTGCCAGCTACACGGAAGGCCGAGGCGGAAAGGTCACTTGAGCCCAGCAGGACACCCAGGCTGCGCTGTCCGGGAACGTGACACCGCCCTCCAGCCTGGGTGACAGAGTGAGACTCCTACTTAAAAAATAAAACACAATAAAATAAAAAATGTTTCTTTCCTTTTTTCAGGCAAAAGCTTTCATTTTTCTTAGTGAGCCAGCCCACGAGTGCAGAGCACATCATCAAAAAGTCACATCCCCATTCAACATGTCTGACTT
>NW_007064501.1:0-760 GCF_000164805.1 Carlito syrichta | reverse complement strand
GAGATAAAAGAGGGATACCACTGTAGTGGGTGCTGCCATTGGAGGTAAGTAGTCACTGCCATTAGGGGTAGGAAGTCCACCTTCTGGGGTAGAAGAGACCACTTTTATTTGGGATGGAGAGGCTACTACCACTGGGTAGAGAGGCCTGTTCCAATGGCAAAGAAGACTCATGAGAAATTAGGGGTTTAACATCCCCAGCTTCATCAGTGTCTTCTCATACATCCCCATTCCAACTTGTGCAATTTCATTTTTTTCCAATCATGCAAGTCTGGGAGTTCAACTTTTATTGTAATGAGGTCAATTGCAGGATTAGGTCAAGATTTTGATTATCAACAATTTCAGTCCTTGATCTGGGAATTTGATTCCTCTGCTAATCCTTTCTCTCACCATTTTGACCAGTGACATTAGAAGCAACCAACATATATCACTGCATTCCTTAGTTTTCCAAAAATACTTGAAAATATTATACTAAAAATCACTTAGCTCTTTGCTTTTCATAAGTAGATTGGTTAGGAATATCTAATGTAACCATTTTATATATCTCTAAAAACAGTTTACTCCATAAATTATCAGTGCTCTTTTTGCATTTTTAAATATAATCTGATGAGAAAACTCTTTCCAGAAACTCCATGTCCAATTCAGAAAAAAACTCATCCTTAAAATTCTGTTCTAGTCAGGCTCAGTGGCTCAGCTTGTAATGCCATGCTTTGGGAGGCTGAGATGTTCGGTCTGTAATCCCGTCTTTGGGAGCCTGAGCCCG
>NW_007064500.1:0-776 GCF_000164805.1 Carlito syrichta | reverse complement strand
GTTTGTTCCATACAAGTGTATGTAGTAGTCTCTAATGATCTTTTGTATTTCTTCAGGGTCAGATGTGACTTCATCTTTTGTGTTTCTGATTGTGCTTATTTGGATTTTTTCTCATTTTTTCTCGGTCAGTCTAGCTAGGGGACCATCAATCTTGTTTATCCTTTCGAAGAACCAGCTTTTTGTTTCATTCATTTTTTGTATTATCTTTTTGTCTTCTATGTCCTGGATTTGGGCTTTTATTTTGGTGATCTGGATTCTTCTGCTGAAATCTGGGTTTTTGTGGTCTTGCTTTTCCAGCTTCCTTAGATGGCTTGTTAGGCTATTAATTTGTGATCCTTTCATTTTCTTCATGTTTGTTTGTAGGGATATAAATTTCCCTCTTACTACAGGTTTTAAGGTGTCTCAGAGATTTTGGTAAGATGTTTCTTCATTTTCATTTGTTTCCAGGTATCTTTTGATCTCTGTTTTGATTTCATCATTGACCCAGGTGTTGTTTAGCATCTTGCTGTTTAGTGTCCATGTCTTTGTGGCTTTTGGGGGGACTTTGTTGGAGTCAATGTTTATTTTTATTCCACTGTGGTCCAAGAAAGTGCATGGTAGAATTTAGGTCCTTTTAAATTTGCTTATGCTTGATTTATGGCCAATTATGTGGTTGATCTTAGAATACATTCCATGCGGTGATGAGTAGAATGTGTATTCTGTGGTCTTTGGATGAAGTGTTCTGTAGGTATCAATTAAGTCCATTTAGTCCAAAGTCACATTGAGGTTCCAGATCT
>NW_007064499.1:0-716 GCF_000164805.1 Carlito syrichta | reverse complement strand
GAGTTGGAGTCTCACTCTGTCGCCCAGACTGGAGTGCAGTGGCCGCTCCTGGCCACTGCAGCCTCGACGTGCTGGGCTCTGGCAATCCTTCCGCTTTAGCCTTCCAAGTAGCTGGAATTACAGGCATGCGCTACCACGCCCGGCTGATTTTTTGATTTATTGTAGAGATGAGGTCTCGCTGCCCAGGCGGGTCTCGAACCCGTGGGCTCAGGCAATCCACTCACCACAGCCTCCCAAAGGCCCGGGATTACAGGCTGAGCCACCGAGCCCGGCTTGTCCTGACTTTTAACAGCAGAATAATTTTGCTTAGTTTCATGCTTTATATAAATAGAATTATAAAGTATGTACATTTTTGTGTCTGCTTTCCCTCATTCAGCATTATGTTTGTGAGATTTATTTGTACTGTTTGTGTATAATTGCCGATCCTAGAGCTCTTCTCTTGATCTTTATAACTTTGCATCAATTAAGTTGTAGTTGATTAGAGGCATGCATTGGGTTGATGAATGGCCAATGATTACTATCCCACAGGGTGAATAATCTCTTTTCTCTCTCCCTTGGGGTTCCATTGTAGGCAGAGTACTCTAAGGTAGAAGCTGGCTGGCAGATCATATAAATAAAGTCATTCTGTTTTGACTGGGTGAGATCCTCTCTGCTTTCTAATAATGGGCAAAGAAACATTCTTCATACCCCAATTTTTCAATCTCTTGTTCAGAGTG
>NW_007064498.1:0-795 GCF_000164805.1 Carlito syrichta | reverse complement strand
CAGTTGCCATAACGACAGCCGGGGACTGAAGCAAGCTGAAAGTTACTGCACATACAAAACCAAGAACGTCTGCTTGACCAAAAGCAACATAATACAACTATTATCACAGTTATAACGTCTAATCATAACCCCAAATGAAACTACATACTGGAACAAAAGCTAATCAATCAGTTTACCAGGAAATAACAGCTAAAAAATCTTAAGAAGAAAAACAGTTTAGAAAGAAAAAGAGATATAAAATAATTCTGCTGTGCATTTTTCACAGGATATAATAAGATTTTATTTTAGACTGTCACTTCCTAATATTGAAAATTATGTTGTCTTATAATACACTGGTTACTATTCATATGTACACATTTGATATTATATCCTTGTCTCAGAGGCGACCTTCTGAATAGGCCTTCATAGGCCTCAGCTGTGTGGTTACATATGTTGGCTCCCAACAGATCATAGCTTTTAATGGATTCTCACAGGGATCGAGTGAAATGGTGATCATTTGAGGCATGCTTTTTAGTCATCCCCCTCTCTGTGGGAGGCAGCGGTCATGTAGGCACTGAGCACAGGACCCAGACACGTCACCTGGTTCCACATACATTTTCACTGTTGGGGGCATATAATCTTGGGCACGTCAGGTATATTCTCCTTGTCTTCCTGTGGCCATCTGTTCATTGGCAATTAATAACAGAATATCGTTTTGAAGTTGTGCTGTGATTGTTTATGTGATTGTACTCCAAATATAGCAGAGGCTTAGTAAATATTGATATTTGCTTTTCTTTTTGTTAAGGTAATCTTTTT
>NW_007064497.1:0-719 GCF_000164805.1 Carlito syrichta | reverse complement strand
TCTGTAGTCATAGTTGCTTGGTGACCACAGCTGGGGAAGGTTTTGAGGACTTGTGATTGCGTTTGGCTGACTTGAGTAACAGATTACCATTCCCACCTCAGGGTCCTTTGTCTTAATCTCATCGGCAAAGTCCCCCCTTCCATATAAGGTTACACAGTTCCAAGGATTAGGATGTGGACATTTTCAGGGCAAATACTATGCCTACCCCAATCCCCTTCTTTTATTTTTATTTTTTTTTAGTGGGGCCATGCTACTCTGGAGACTTGAAGGAGACAAACCATATCTCTTTTCCCTCATTTGAGTGAGCCCAGGGTGCAGTCATTTTGAAAACACAGACCTCAGAGCATTGAGTTCCAGATCAAGGCTTCTCAACTGACTGTTTGCATGTGTGTAGCAGACTGAGTTCTGGCTGCCTGTCCCTCTGCTTTCTCCTAGCCACCCTCAGTCTTGTCTGGAGATGCCTTCCCTCCCGTGATCCCCAGTCTACTGGGTGCTTCCTTTGCTCTCCTCAGCTCCTTGTATCAGGATATACACTGTACTTATAGAAATGGAACCCCAGCTAGGCTCAGTGGCTCAGCCTGTAATCCCGTGCCTTTGGGAGGCTGAGGTGAGTGGATTGCCTGAGCCCACGGGTTTGAGACCCACCTGGGCAGGCGAGACCTCATCTCTACAATAAATAAAAAAAAAATTAGCTGGGTGTGGTAGCGTGCACCTGTAGG
>NW_007064496.1:0-340 GCF_000164805.1 Carlito syrichta | reverse complement strand
GACGAGTAAGCACGGAGAGCCTATGTTACACTGGGGGTGAAGAAGGGTCTTATGGGGACTCGATATAGAAGCCTGCGCTGCACTGCACTTCATTGGCAGTCTGTATACACTGGCTATGTGCGTTCTCTCCTCCCTGATTCTCAGAGCTCTCCTGTATATGCACTATACTAGGCGGGGAGCATTTGGTGACCAGAGTGCAACTTCAGCTGCTGCACTGACTGGATCCAGATCTCCACAGCCATGGGTAGCCAAGCATGCTTCATTCAGCGGAGAAAGGTGAAAAGTTTTCTCTTTTGACACGGGCGTCTCACACGGAATACAATGGTTCTGCGGGTTCATT